>NC_134406.1:273808055-273888055 GCF_038048845.1 Mixophyes fleayi
GCCAACACAGAATTCCATCCCATTCGGACTGACAGAAGCCATCTGGAAAAAAGAAGAGAAGCGTCAGAGGGTTTACACAACAGGTTGATTTACTTTACGGAAAACAGGAGAAACATGACCAAGATTTGTGCAGAAAACGTGAGCATCAGAACAGACATTAGTAAACGAATCCTTCTACTTGGTACCGAAATATCTGTGTGCACTTATATAACCATGCAAAATGTGTAATGTCATCATTATTGTCAGTTATTTATACAACGCCAGCATATTCCGTAGCGCTTTACAATTGGGAACTAACACAGTAATAAAACAATACTGGGTAACACAGACAGTGAGGTAAGAGGGCCTTGCTCACAAGCTGACAATCTACGGCCATGTCCTGTAAGACTACGATCCAAGGTTCAGATTTCCCTGAAATGAGGCTGGATTGTAGCAAATGCTTTAATTAGCACTGACACAGTCTAATGTCAGGAGACTGCAGAATCTGCCAGCTGAAAATGAGACACCTCTTACTGCAAATATCACCTCTCGACCTGCTTCAATTCACAGCCACTTCCAATCACCAAAATATTATACGAAGAGAGACTCCTGTGCCAGGATATTATAGTGACTGGAAAGTGAATTACTCAGTTTTATATGAAGAGCGACCTTCAAATAGTTCAGTATATTATTACGTTTTTGATTTATCCACATATTTGTTATTTTGACCATGGTCCTTAGGTATGATACAGTCTCTGAGGATCACCACTTGGCGTCAAACTACAAATCCGAGAACAACCTCATAACGAGACCTGGGATCCATAGTTCCAGAAGATCTTAATATCTACATGATACCAACCTCTGTGCACAAATCAACACTTTCTCTAACTCAAGTATTTCCTTACATAGTTTTATTTACTGACAGTTCTCTTAGTGGAAAGGGTTACTTATTGCGGTTATCAAGTAACCGCAATACTTAACGCCGCTGCTAGGCTTATTTTCCTCTCTCGCCGTTCCACCTCTGTCTCCCCACTCTACCAAGCCCTTCACTGGCTCCCCTTCCCCTACAGAATCCTTTTCAAGCTCCTCACTCTGACTTACAAGGCCCTCGCCAACTCCACTGCTCCCTACATCTCTAACCTTATCTCTATTCACACTCCCTCCCGCCCACTGCGATCATCCAATGATCGTTGCCTCTCTTCCCCTCTGATTACCTCCTCTCACGCACGTATCCAAGACTTCTCCCGCGCAGCTCCCCTCCATTGGAACAAGCTCCCCCGCTCCATCAGAACTTCCCCTAATCTGTCCTCTTTCAAACGAACATTAAAAACCCACCTTTTCCTTAAAGCCTTCCAGTCTCATGCCTAAACTCCCACCGGTCGGCTACCTCTCTTTCTCATCCCTTCTTCCCTTCTCCCCCTTCCTCGACTCCGTCTCCGTTTCTACCGTCTCTCCGTCTCATCCATGTGTCTGTCTGTCTTCCCCTCCCTTTAGATTGTTCGCTCCTTTGAGCAGGGCTCTCCTACCTCCTGTTTCCATCACTTTTAACTGCGCTCTCCAGCTACTCAGCTCACATCCTCTCTGTCCCTCTGCCCTCTGTCTCCTCTCTCTTCTCTCCGCTCCCCTCAGTGACTCTCAACCTGTCATCTGTGCCCACCCTCTTGGGCCATAGTTACCTGCCTATACTCACTTTTCCCCTCCCTCCCTCTCTTTCATGCTGTGCCTGAGCCCCCAGAGTTATAGTGCTTACTGTTACTTGTACTGTGCTGTTTCACCTTGTACTGTGCCATTGTTTGTCCTTATACGGCGCTACGGATACTTTGTGGCGCCCTATAAATAAAAATTAATAATAATAATAATAATAACCACACTTTATTCAAAGGGTCTGATAACATTTGTGGGGAAAAGAGGTGACTGCGGACTATAAAACATATACTTTTTCTAGCCCTCTGGTTCACCCATGTTTGTCAGTAATATTTAGGCTTGTGTATAGTCTATTTTGAAAGTAGTTAAAATAACTGCCAGCTTGTATCATTAGCATGCAGACTAGTCCATTGTTTCAGTCTAGACCATAGGATTCCAAACCTTTTCAGTTCAAGGCACCCTTAGGGTCTCCAAAAAATTTTCAAGGCACCCCTAAGCCAAAATAGTTACCAAGTAGTCCCCCACCTTGCTTAACACTGGCCCTGGCCGGGGCACTCCTGTGAGATCTCCAAGGCACCCCAGGGAGCCTAGGCACATAGTTTGGGAACCACTGGTCTAGACAAAAGGGTTTATTGTCCGCCAGTCCTGTATGAATGTACATCACACCAGGGGGTCTCCTGTCTTATTTTAGCTTTGGTCTGTGTGTGCTAGCATAGGAAAAGGGTCCACAGACAGAGCTATATGTTTAATTACAGAGGATGGCATTGAGGATTCAAATGTAAGTGTGTCTGGAGTGTGGTCTTTCCTGTTTACGCAAATTCTGCTGTCACATAACAATACCTGTTCCTAATTAAATCAGGAGTGACTAATCTGCTATCTCCTTGTCTGTATGTTTACCTGTGAAAAGGTAAACACACAAAAAGGACCAATCAGGCCGGTCCTGGAAATGCTGATGAGGTCATTGCTGGGCTTAAAAGACACACAGAGAGGGCAGCAAATTGGAATTCACTACAAAGTGATAGCTGAGGTCAGGCTGGCGTTGAGATTTATTAATCTCTGCTACTGACAGGAAAGGGATAATCGGTCCCTGGAGTACTGCCGTTGCCCGATCTACCTCTCCAGGTCTTGGGGAGCTGTGTGTCCACCGAAAGCGGAGTGACAGTTACTTAGGGCCACTACGTTTGTTGGTAGTCTTAAAGGAGAGAGTCAGCAGTCCCTGAAGGTAACAAGGATACTGGTGAGGTGTTTTATTATACCCTGTATGTTGTCTGTGCCAGACTGTAGTGTTATGTGTTGCAAGTTATTATTTACATCTGTGTGTTGCTGTTTTGTTCTACCATTGTGTTAAATAAACTTATTTGTGTTATTTCATATATTTGCCTGGGTGATGTTGAACCTTGGATAGGTACCGGCTAGGCCACCTGTCCGGTCCAGAAGGTTATATTAAACCAGGTATCCTCACAACATTGTTATCAAATAAGCAATGCTAACAGTAAGAGGTATGCTGTCTTCATTTAGCACAGTGTTTCCCAAAGCCAGTGCTCAGGTTTTCAAGATCACAAGTGAAATAAATATACCACCTGTGGATCTGGTACACTGTGCCAGTCAGTAATGAATATATCTGAGATCCAGAAAGGAGATATGAAAAACCTGCACTGTTAGGGGTTTGGGAGACACTGATTTAGCAGAACAACGGGGTAAACCAAAATGGGTACAGAAACAAACCAAGTGATCTACTTACCATTGGGGACTTGTGGCGGTAACTATTATTCCGTATCGCTGAATATGACATTGATACATAATGTAGTATAGCCGTTATTCATCATGACTGCACTGCAGGGCGAACTCCGATGGACCCCCCCACCCTAATAGCTATTGGAAGTCATTTTTCCAGCAGCCTAACTCTCTGATCATTCACTTCTTCGTGGGGCTATTGCTCAAGCACAGCCGATATCCGCGCTTAGGGATGAATCATTACACTAGTCTGCAGCTGCTGCCATTGATCCTACTACGTCCCTCTATATGATTCCCCCCATCCTTACAAATGTATTGTTCCATGTTACTTGACTTCACGCAGGTCCACCTTACAAACTAGTTTGCACAATGGTGTTCGCCCAGAAATATAATAACTTGATTGATTGACTTACTGATTGACTTTACACCTTGTTCATCTCAACTAAATCTAATTACTAATTACTACCAAGCCATCAGAAACATCTAAGCAAAAAAGAAAGAGGCTGATTGAGATTGTATCTAGTTTTTATGGGGGTTTTAATTTGGCACAAATGCTCTTATGTTCACTTGCATAAAATTAGGCATGCGACAATTTCACGTAAATCTATATGTCAGCCAAAATGATGGCATCTGCTGGGTTCAGTAGTTAATCAGCGTGCATCTTGCTCAGTATGGATTAGACACATAAATGTGCAGAGTTTTTGCACCCAAGTGTAAAAACAAGATTTCTTGATGAAATGATCCACACCAGTTCTGTGAAACAAGCTGACTTACAAATTGGTGGTGTTAAGGATATAATGCCCTTATAGAGGGTTCCTGTTGACACAAACTCAGAAGGACCAACTACAGCAAATCATCGGTACATTGCATTATCATGATGATTGTATGAGCCCATAAAATACATACTTCTTAACTACCCAGATTTAGGTGTAACAGTCCCCAACAACTAGGAACTTTATAATGACTGTTGGGAATGTTGGGAGATGCAATGTACTGTACAATACCAATTTTCATGCTAAGTTGTAGCAAGATCAGTGTTAATGCATAAACTAATTTTATATTAAACATGACATACAGTAAGTAAATCTAAATAAAAAGCTGGCTGGGGTAACAGCCTGATGTCTTACTAATCTGGTATCTATAAATGAAATAAATCCACTCCAACAACATTACATATACATATCGCTAATTGTAACGTTCAGTGTATGAATAAGTAATAACCACTAATCACATGTACATTTTTGTGAATTAAGAAACCGTCAGAATTTTAAAACACTCATCAACAACGCTGCAGATCAGACAGAAACAGACGTGAAAACTCATCAAGTTTGTTTCCTTTTTTTTTCATTTTATCGACCACGGTATTCCTGAAATCCTTCCGGAAAAGTTTCCATTGTATGTTATCATTTTGTAATACAGGTGGCAAAATATAAAATCATGGGCTTATGGAATAAAATGCAAAAATGTAAACTCTATATTCTATATAATATACCATTAGTTTTGACTCCACAAACTTACATGTGACAGGGACAATGACTGAGAGTTATATAGTGGAAAAATCAGGGTCCCCCAGCAGCACAGAGTATATCAGGAGATGAGTGATGTGTTAGTGAGGACAGGGCTGCATGTGACAGGAGCAGTGACATGATGTGAGGAGGGGAATGGAGGCAGCAGGAAGCCACAGTCTGAGAGTTATATCGTGGAAGGAGCAGGGTCCCCAGCAGCACAGAGTATATCAGGAGATGAGTGATGTGTTAGTGAGGACAAGACTGCATGAGACAGGGGCAGTGACATGATGTGAGGAGGGGAATGGAGGCAGCAGGAAGCCACAGTCTGAGAGTTATATCGTGGAAGGAGCAGGGTCCCCAGCAGCACAGAGTATATCAGGAGATGAGTGATGTGTTAGTGAGGACAAGACTGCATGAGACAGGGGCAGTGACATGATGTGAGGAGGGGAATGGAGGCAGCAGGAAGCCACAGACTGCGAGTTATATAATGGAAGGAGCAGAGTCCCCCAGCAGCACAGAGTATATCAGGAGATGAGTGATGTGTTAGTGAGGACAGGACAGCATGTGACAGAAGCAGTGACATGATGTGAGGAGGGGAATGGAATCAGCAGGAAGTCACAGACTGAGGGTTATATAGTAGAAGGAGCAGGGTCCCCAGCAGCACAGAGTAGTGATCTGAGGCTCCTATTAAACTGGGGTAGGAAGATTGTGGTATCAAATGCCTCTCTATATGAAACTAAGTGTATCGAGCCGTAATTTAATACTTTAACAAGATCCATCTGTAATAATCTTGGATTATGACATATCCCAACAGACACATCTTGTTGGCAGCACAAGATAATTCCAGGCCTCTCCTCTCTGTTAGCTTCAAACTGATTATTGTCTGGTCTTTACTTTGAGCCTGGTCCTGAGAGGGCTTTTCCCCGTTATCTGACATAACATTACGAGCCGCTCGCTGCGGTGCCACATTCATTATTTCTGTCGTATCAGTTTTATTGGGCTAGAATATGATTTTCTACGACATCTCTTGGTGCTGAGTTTTGCAACTGATGTTTTTAGGCTATAAATGGAGAATTCACTTAATTTTTTTTATAAGGACAAAATGTATTTGGAAGAAGTGACGCATTTTATATAGCACAACATTTATTTTCCGTTAAATCTATTCAGAACAATATTCACTGAAGGAACAAGGACAGAACATAAGAGTACCTTTATATGAGCCTTTTTATTAAACACTAGAATAGAGTATACCTGCACCATTCAGTACACTTAAATCCCCTTAAAGAGCTTTGTTTTAGTCAATGTCATACACTTAGTAGTCATTTCAATGACTTGTCATAAAGGGGAACTCCAGCTGCAGATATATGTTCCTTCCTAAGACTTTCTTTGAAACAGATGCAAGTCATCCCTCCACAACCAAGTCTATGGTGCAGCCGATAGTGCCAGCCTTTGACTTGCTGTCCTATGATTGGCTAATGGCAAGCGCAGCCAATCAAAAATAAGTAAGGAAGGGCGTGGTTCAGTCAACTGGGCCATGGAGGCAGTTGTCAAGGGGTGACTTGCTTAGGCCTCTTATCATTTTGAAATTAAAAAGTGTTCATTCTTTAAAATGCATCCTATGCATCCTTTAATACCCTAAATAAGGCTAAAAAGCTGTAGGAACTTGTGTTATTTCCTTTTAATCTCCCCAAAGTAACAATTATTTTGGGATGAAGAAATTGGGGGGCATAAAAGGGGACTGTCCTGAGAAAACCGGGACATGTGGCAGTTAGAAACAATGACACATAAGGACTTCCAGACAGGTCTAATTGTAAATGACTGTTAATTCACGTACATTTTATGTATAGTGCTACATATTTCTTTGTGGAATAAATAAGTATATTGAGCTAGTGTAAGCCATTGCTCTTCCTGTAAAGTATATGTCCCTCTAAGGAGGCAAATTAAGGCAGCTGTCCGAGGCTACAAAGGTTTTAAGGCTGAAGTTATACGGAATTTATGTAAAAATACATTTCTTTGCAGCAAAAGAATAAATTAGTTAGCGTGTTGATAGAGATAGTAACGACTGAAGCGTCAGGCACAAGTGAATGTTTATGGAAATTAGTAGGGGTGAGGACTGCACACTATTATCATCTAAGGATATGAATCTGTGACAAGATAGAGAAATGATTCATTATAATCATATATGTGCGTTAATAAATAGGGAGTTATATGCCCGGATCTCTGAACACTTCTAGTCTTAAAGGTCTCGAATATCTTCTCTGTTCTTAACGATCACTAATTGTACATCGAGATTACAGGAAATGGACTTTACCTCTCATCATCATCGGATATTTATATAGCGCCATTAATTCCGCCACTGTCTCTAATGGAAACCTGAAGGTGATTGGCCCGCCATGGCGAGGAACGACACCTACCCTGATGATCTGTTTTTTGCCAGCGTTTTGGCTTATTGCAGATTGATAAATAGACCCCCTGATCTGTACTGGATCTTCGTCCCTGTACAAACAAACACAGAGGATTGTGCTTATTTAACTTCCGTCATCATTAATGTACCTTCAGATAGCTTTTTAAATTAAATAAATCTGATTACAATAATTGGAAACTCCAAGGGAGTATGAAGACCATTAAGAGACCGAGCACAAGTACATATCAGACATTCCTACTCTAGCCCAAGTCTTGTTACACCTAATACAGTAGCCTATTTTGCCTTCTCCTCGTACTGTATTGGGGAGGACTGGTTAACCTAAAATATACCAGAACCTAAGATGTCCTAATGGCTGCTCTTATTGTATTACATCGTTCCACCACTGAACCTGTCCCATAAGGATAAAAATATTTCTCTTGGATCCTTTTATACAATAATTGCTCCATAGGCAGTGAGGAAACGGATTGTTTTAGCATTTCGTACGATACAAAATGAAATCTCTTTCGCTTCCTGTAGCTTTGTTGTTTTTAGTGTTTTTTTCATTGTTGACACCTTTTATAAATGGTTCGATTCACAGATGCACCTTTCAGCTGAAAGATGTTTTTAAAAATTACACCAAAGATTTGTGCTCTTACTGCAGAAAATGGAGCGGATTTCTGTCCTTGCATTAAAAGATGTTTTTAATCTGAAGTACTGAAGGCTTTTCAACATTCTTTTAAAGGCATTTTATATATTTATTTTAGTGACAACAGGAAATGAACGCAGCTGATGGTATTGTGAACGGTGGAATACTCAGTAATAGAAATCTTCACACTTACTAAAGATGGTCCCATTATCCCCGCACTTATGAGTCTATAGATTTCAAGCTTTCCAGCAGCGCCCTCTTTCATTTTTGTCTCTTTGATAATAATACTTGTTTGCTTGTTCCAAATCGTAAAGCGTTGTGGAATTTGCTGGTACTATATAACTATTATTATTATTATTATTATTATTATTATTTACAAAAAAAAAAATTTTTCATTTACAATTAAGGTCACAAATGAAACTGAACCTTGAAGTATTTTAAAAGACAAATACAAAAGTTGAAATGTGTGGGCAATAGACCAAAACATGTAGACATTGTTTAATATTTTCAAAGGCTGTTCTCAGAACTGTGAAATTCACCTTCAAATGCCCTTGGCGGACTGCTAGGCGCAGGTAACTGCGGACTATGGGTCCACAGGATGCTTTCACTTACATGGATCTGCATTATGGTTATAGTCTTATTTTATCTCTTTTCAAGCTATTTCTGCATATTTAAGCAATAAACAATCAGTGTTTATGTTAGACAGAATAAAACAGCGGTTACTTTAATACATATTGAGCCGTTAATCTCAGCAACAATTGTGACTACCTTTCTACAAGAATAGAAAAGTGCCTTAAATTATCCGGCAGCTCCGCTGTCACCTCAAATTCATATATCGTTAAAAGCATTAGGCAGTGTTAAAAACCCTGCTGACTAATGTGTATTAATAATATTCAGAGAATACATCCCAAATATAACAGCCGACATTGGTAGGAAGCCAAAAGAATGAATTAACATGTTGTTAGTACAACAACCCAAAAACTTGGGTTTAATTGCCTTTAAATAAATGTCATGTTTTCTTTACCCAAACACAGTTTCCTGACCACCCAGCAGGTCACATGGAGCATTGGTCAAGGTGCATTAGCTGATTATATATTATGTGATACAAGAGAAACTCTTAAATGAAACTGAAATGTAATGACTAAATTATTTTATTAACAGAATTCTATAACTTTTTTATACTCTACATTGCCTGTAGAAATTTTAACAACGGAGTACAATGAATAAATAACTATATAATCAATCACTATATTACAGGAACTATAGATTTTCTTTATACACTAAAATATATGTATAAGTTCTGCTATTGAAGTTACATTGCTGGGCATTGTTCCCGCAAGATGCGCTAATATATGTGGCTGCAAGTAACTGCCACAGTTTCCAGACCACCCAGCAGGTCACATGTTCCAGGTCACCCAGTAGGTGCACAGGTAGAGTTCACTAACAGTTTCCACAGAAACCAGCAGGTGCACAGGTGTAATGCCAACTGTCACATTTTCCAGAGGAAAATGGTAATGCAGGGTTGTAAATGGCAGGGGAACGTTTTGCAAAATAACTCCGAAAAGATGCAACTGATTACAATGCCAATATTTTTCTGCAAATCTACAGGTCAAGACCTTCAATTTGATATATGATGATATGCACTGCTCAGACAGCAGCATCATAGAAATAAGTCACTCATAAAAGTCGTACATATGCTATTAATATATATATATAGAGAGATTTTATAAATTTATAACATCATTGTTTGTCAGAGTCATACATCATTGCTTACCACACATACATGTCCTAAACTAGGCTTTTTACAACTATGCTTCTACTAAATCAGAGAAACGAGTGGGGTGCTGTGTGTGTATGTGTGTGTGTGTGGGGGGGGGGGGGGTTGGCTATGCAAAATAGTAGATCTGGCAGTGCTAACTGTAGGAAGGAATCACCACACAAACTGGAACTATCCCATCACTCGCAACAGTCCCGATTTCTGTCCCAATCAGTGCCAGTCAGTAGCAGCGTGACGTCTCTAACATGTGACCTCGGCAGGATTAGGCGTAGCACAAGCAGATCAGGGTTGGGGCCTCACCCTACTAGTAAATATTGGCAGGGATAGTATGTTAGGTGTGTGTGAGGGACGGGAAGATAATTATAATGTAAGAGTCTTATTCTTTGTACTCTTCTACTTGCACAGTACATTGTGGATTCTACATGGCTGCCACATACAAAGCATCGGTAGCAACCACACTGAAGAACAGAGGCTCTGGCGGCCGTGGTGTATTACCAATATTCCACATGGTCTCAGGTCTGCTTGGTACTTTCCCCCTCTTTGCAGCTGTGGGGTCATCATTAGCCAATACTAAATTGGGAGCACTGTGACACCATTGCCCAGCACTCCCAGAAAAAGAACGTCTTTGATCTCCGGCTACACTAATCATCAACATCATCATCATTTATTTATATAGCGCCAGCAAATTCCGTAGTGCTTTACTGCTGCCGCATATCTGGAGACGGGCAGTTCTTTTACCAGGCGCCCAGAGCAACGTTCCTTGAAACGTGTGAGCAGATTTATTTCCCAGTCTTTGAGATGGAAAAGGTTCTACAGTAACCAGATCTTCGTGTCCCCACCTTCCGCTGTCTCTCCTCACTACGCCCATGACGCACCACCGGCAGCCAGTAATACCGTCCACCTAGGACGGGTTTATTACTGGCGGCTGATAATGCTCCTTGTAAGAACAACACCCACGTTTCTGTCCAGCTGCTACAATTGTTCTTCCTTATGTACCAGGAGTTCCCCAAACCTTTTAGATTGTAAGCTCATGTGGCCAGGGCCATCTTTACATTTTGTCTCAGGTCATCGTATGTAATCTGTTTATTTCATAGTCCCCTCAGTGTACATTGTAAATTAAAGATAATAATAATAATTAGCTTCAGACCTTTGCATACCGGTGCTGCTTACAGATAACACTGGTCCAGGATCAATAAGCTAAACTTCTTCATATAAAATACTATTGTGTATTATGCATCTTCCATATTCATAACCTACACATCATTCTGATTATAAAAGACACTGATAGGAGTACAGTACTGGTGTCTCTGTGCTGTTTAATAAAAATGTAATAAATAAATAAGCACATATATTTCTGGGACAGATCATCATAGACAGACTATGACCACAGGTCCCATGAATGAGTTGGGGCAATTAGATACTATGCATTCAATGTACACAATGTATCTTTATTGAAAACTGCTTTTAAATACAATAATGTCCAATATAATTTTTGTTTCTTTTAAAGAAATGTTGTAAATAAATGCCAGACATTCACAACGCTGCACATTAAAAATAATTGCACTGAATTCCACACACATTTCTCTATTACTTTAAAGGGACGGTCTCTGCGGATGGAATTTACAGATAAAAAAAAAAAAAAAAAAATCAAGATTTTTCATTATAATATTTTTCTGATTTTGTTTTTGTATTATAATTTCCAAGCAAAGAGTTGAGCACGACAACATTTATCGGTTATGGGAAAGTACTATATTCATTTACAAGACAAACAGGGGTCGTAAAGGCTACATTACAAATGGATTCACATCAAGAAGGCATCACACAACATTCACATCTATTTTATTTACAGGGAGGAGGGGGTTAAGTGAAAAAACAAAACAGATGCAACATCTATATATATATATATTAGTTCCCACAAATAAGCAAAACATAAAGTATAATTAAACCCCAAATAAATATTTAACATATGGTGCATGAGCTACACTTTGTTACCATTCATTAATGCAGGGGCAGGCTGGGCTGGGGGGCTGGGGGGCAGGGGGGCAAATGCCCCCACCCGAGCCAGTCTCATAGTGAACTACCGTGGGCTGGGTCACTGGGTCACCTGCATTTTTTTCCATTAAAATATGCTGCCGAGTCCAGTCTTGCCCCCTGGACTAAAATTTGCCAGCCCTCCCCTGCATTAATGTCAGCACAGCTATGCTTATTGCAGAAGTCATTCAGGTGTTGCTCACTGCACTCTGCCACAGGGCCGCCATCAGGGGGTACCCTTGTACCGGGCCCGGGCTCACCAGGGGGCTCGGTGGCACACACATACCAGGGGACCCACTGTCTTCAGCCTGGCTGTCACTGTGACAGCCAGGCTGAAGACAGCAGCGAAGACGGGACTGGAGGACAGCGGGCAGAGCCATAACTTTACCTTCAGCCCTTAACTTCTGCAGTGGAACGTGCGTTCTACCAACAGGAAGTTCGGCTGCGGAAGTTAAGTACTGAAGTCTCTTTCTCCCTCCCTCTCCCCTAATATTATATATATATATATATATATATATATATATGTGTGTGCGTGAGCAAAAAGTGATTTTATATATATATATATATATATATATATATATATACACACGTATAATCACTTTTTTTTTTTACATTATATATATATATATATATATATATATATATATATACACCTTACCTTTCAATCGTCTAAGTCCGACCACCTTCACGGAAGAGGGAACCAGGGAAGGAGCCGGATCGTGACCACAAAAGGTAAGTTTTTTCTTTTGTTTTTTTTTGCTACAGGATTTTTTTTTTTATTGCCTTGGGCCCCCTGCCCCCTGGGCCCCCAGGCACCTGCCCATCGTGCCCAGTCGGAAAGACGGCCCTGGTTCATCACGGGGGGGGGTACATCGGGGGGCCCTGGCTGCTTCATTGTACTGGGCCCCACGAATTCTGATGGCGGCCCTGGTCTGCCATACACTATTTCTGTGAAAGTATGACACGTTTGGATGAAAAAATACATTTACATCTTGTACATAGTCAGAGTAAAGCATTTTGCGTTTGAGTTTCTACTCTTTTCTGTGAATATCCAAGTAAGATAATGGACTACCACGGCAACCACAGTCACATACTGTTGTGAGCAGAGAGCCTTTGAAATCGCTGCTCTGAGCTCTGTCTGCACTGTGAGATCCTCCTTCTCCCTCCTCTGCCATCACATGACCTGCTGAGAGCTGTGTGACTGTGTTTGAAAAGGTGTATGTTTGCAAACCAGAGAGCTTTTGAAAAGGAGATAATGGTTTGCAGAAGGATAACTAAGAAAAATGCATGATTAAAAATGTACATAACTTGCTATTTAAAAAAATCTTCAGTGTGGAATTGCAGGTGAAGGCAATTTCAGAGTTGAATAAATACTCTGATCCATCTAACCTCTCAGTATAATGGGCTCCTCCAAGCAGCGGACTGGGGGCTTAAAAATAAAGATTTAAAGAGTAAAGGACTGTCCGGAACTGCTTGGGGAATTACTGTGGGAATTTCTAACTGTCATCTAGTATGTCTTAGGTATAGTGCTCCAAATAACAGAAACTGTGACATTTTGCTTATAATATCCTTATGCTAAACAGTATTTATTTATTATTGTTTATTTATATAATATAATATATGTGCTATACACTACATAGTATTGTTTAACACACATCAGAAATAAACCAGTTTCATTAACAGATCACTTCATTGTTTGAGCTTTTTTGCTTCTCTTTTGCAACTTATTTTCTTAAGAATTTTTTATGTTTTGTGATTTTATTGCTTATTATTATTATAATTATTATTATTATTATTATTATTATTATTATTATTATTATTATTATTATTTAATTATAAGGAGCCACAGATTCCGTAGAGCCCGACAATTGTACAAATACAGATAGGACATATCTACCACAACAAGAAAAATAACTAACACATGCAGCAATTACAAATAAGTAGCACGGATGAGTGTGAGTAAAACTGTGGGGACTTGAGTGTAGAAAAAGATTAGACAGGACATCCGAGGAAGACGGACAGTAGAAATGAGACAACAGGTAGAGAGGACCCTCCCCTTGAGAGATTACATTCTGGAGGGAGTGGTGGTGAGGGAGAGCAGGAGCAACTGAGATAAAAAGGAAATGGTGGGCAAAGGAAGAGGAAATGATGAAGATGATGAGTTTGAGTTGGTAGTGTAGGTGAGCATGAAGAGGTGAGTTTTGAGGGAGTGCTTGGATGATTGCGGGTTAGGGGAGCATCGGGTGAGGTGGGGTAGAGATTTCCAAATGTGAGGGGCAGCACAAGAGAAGTCTTAGAGGTGAGAGTGGGAGGAGGTAATGAGAGGTGAATAGTGATGGAGGTCAGGGGCAGAAGGAAGTGGTCGTGTGGGTGAGCTCCTCAAGACGAGGTCATAGATGTTTGGGGGAGATTTGTTGGTGAGGAGCATGAACTGGATTCTGAAATGGATAGAGAGCCAATGAAGGAAATTACGAAGAGGAGCAGTGGAAGAGGAGCAACGGGAGAGGAAAATCAGGAGGGTAAAGGTGGGTGATAAGAAGGCTGATAGGATGGAGGATGCAGCAGTAGAGACGAGAAGTGATGAGTGAATTAACCAGGATTTTAGTTACTTCCTGAGAGAGGAAGGGACGGATTTTCAAGATATTATGGAGGAAGAATTGGCAGGATTTGGTGAGGCACTGGAAATGAGGGGTAACGCTGTGGGCTGAGCTAAGACTGCTGCTCCAAGGCAGTGGGCCTGGGAGACAGAAGAGAGAGTTATTTTGTCAACCAAGAGGGAGATATTGGGAGGAACAGTAACATTGGCAGGAGGACAGAAGATGAGCACAGATTAGGAGATGTTAATTTTGAGGAAGTTCTGTGACATCAAGGTAGTGAATGAGAGCTGGATACTTGGGGTGGGAAGGAGGGAGAGAGGCCCAGGGAGAATAGATAGATTCATGTGTCATCAACGTAGAGGTCGTATTGGAGGCCAAATGATTGAATACGTTTTCTGAGAGGTCGTGTAGAAATAAGAGCAGAGGGTCAAGGCCTTGAGGGACTCTAATAAAGAGAGGAAGATGGGGGGGAACGAGTCGATAAAGAAACACTAAAGGACAGGCCAGAGAGGTAGGAGGTGAACAAGGAGAGGACAGTTTTGCATATATCTAGGGAGTGAAGGGCGTTGAGGAGAAGAGAATGATCGATGGGGAGAAGGGGAGAACGAGAAGGTAAAAGTGACCTGAAGACTTAGATGTGAGTAAGTCATTTGTCACTATAGTGAGGGTGGTTTCAGTTGAGTGAAGGGGATGAAAGTCACAGTGGACAAGGTCAAGAAGAGAGAAATTATTATTATTAACACTACAATCTTTTAAGAACATACATTATATACTGGATTATATGTTTCTATTAGATCCATACTTTAAATATACAGTTAAATTACTATAATTGCGAAACAAATTAATTGCACGTTTCTTTCCTGTTTTGAGACAATCACTATGTCTAACGCTTCCATTAGTTATAAAACAATGTAGATATGTTTCCCATTATAATAAGTATTCTTTTCCTAAAGGATAAACATGTCATAAATATGTTAAATCACAAGAATTAATTAGTTTACAAGGGACCAATAAATTTACTAGATTTATTTTCGCTTTCCTGCGAGAACAGACTGTTTCAATCAGACATACAGTATTTCGGATGCCGCTGCGCCCTTATACCAATTAATTAATTCCATTCTTAAAAACAAAATAGTTCTTATCCCAGTGTAACTGTAAACTTTTTACTAACTATGTGATGGTTCAAAGTACAGCACAATAATTGGGCTCCTGTAATTGTCATGTTTACATTTGCTGTTGGAACACAATGGAGGGGGAGAAGGACATATTTTAGACTTTCACATTCCCTTCCTGACACGAAAATAAACTTTTTGCGGGGGGTTACTATAATGTGAATTAGTGCAATGTAAATACATTAGTAGTTTTTAGCTAATCCCCAATTTTCCTGGACTACTTTGACAGGAGCTTCACATCACTACTCTGCTCATTTGTTAATGATTATAAGATTGGACTGGGAACATGCAGACTCTCCCATGTACAGACTGAGACAAAATACTCTGTGCTGCTGTTAACATTCTAATGTTCTGACTGGATACTGCTTGTTCTGGCCCCGCCCATTTCATTTCCTAAAAGTACATGTGTCATGAGTTTGAAGGATGTGCACTATAGGTACTCTGACCCTAATCAAAAACACATTTAAAAATCAATCAATCCTATCAGAACATCCTAAACATTCAAGATAATCATATTGGGGTCCAAATATGACGATACCGGTTTGCACAATTGATATGAGTGTCTAGTTTTATTTATCTATATTAGGACTGTCCTGTAAATGAATACAGGAGTGACAGGATGGACCTCCTATACCACCCAGTCTGTTGCGTTGCTGGGGACTGGCTGGGCTTGACCTTGCCACCGTCCCTTTCCTTTATCCCCAATGCACCTTCTAACCGCAGTAGGAGGGGCTTATACTGCTGAAAGCGCTGGACTCCTTAACGGCATTCAGAACTCTCGCTGCTAGTGTACCCTCTTGCTGGTACACCTAGGCTGGTACCCCTGACCTCTTCCTATAGATCAGGGTTACTGTAGACCATGACCTATCACACTGGTTAGAGCTGCAGGTAGCGGGCGAAGCATTGGTACTGGAAAGCAGGTTCCTTAAGTAGTGATGTTTATTAGCTCAGAAAGTCCTAGAAAGGATAGTTACACATGTCAGTCTGTGGTACTAGCGATCTGTCCAGAAGCTACAGATGGTATAATGATGATGGTCAAACATTATACAGATTCTGACATAACTGTTATCAGGGGAAAACACCACCCACTGATCCTAGATGGCTCCGCAAAGACTGATAAATCACATTCAATTATTACCATTTCCATTAGGATGTAATATATCCATTAACCGTGGAGCTAATGCAATTTAAGCTTTAACAAAATTTACATTAATCTGTTATATCCTAATACTTGTATCCTGAGTCTACATTGTTCATGCAGGTTCGTTACCTGTTGTCAAGACGAGACAACAGGTAACGACCCCCTGCTGGACCTTCTAACAAAGTTACAAAACCAAATCATGATATACTGTCTCTGAAGTTACAAATCAATATGTCAGAAATGAACGCATTTCCTATATAGAAAAACAACACAATATAATACAATCAGTACATTTGCAATTATATAAATTAGCACACTGTGCTAATAATTGTAATATATTTATGCAATAAGTTATTTTTAAGTGATCCAGCCACAACAAGCCATTAATAATCACAAAATTAAATCTGTCAAAAACATTGGTGGAGAGAAGTGTTCGATAGGACTGGAGGAATCACTGGGCAGGTAAAAGCCAATCGTGGCTTAATTAATGACATATTAATGTGAGGTTTCCAATTCTGAGCTCTCTTAATTTTTTCATAGACCTGTTTAATATGCAGATCAAACCTGCAGTTTCTCATATTCACTGATTGCATTTGCAGAATTAATATTTGTTGATTGACACTGGCTGCTAATAATCAATCTAACAAATGACTTCTTTTTTATTAAAAGTACAATCTGTTATCAGAGATAATGGGCATAACGTGATATAGGACATGATCCGAGAAATGGACTATTACTAAAAAGAATCTTATCCTTGGTTGCTGGTCAGACATCAGCAGTCCCTCAAATTCCACAGCTCACAGTTTAGTACAATAAAATGTCCTAAATTGCTATTTGCATGGGAATATGACACGCAGTTCCTTCCATTAACCACTTGGTGATGCTGTTGTACATTTTGAATTATCACATTTCCAATCCAACTTATTAAAAACTATATACTGCCCTATAAATATACATAGCTATCTGTTCAATGAGACTTACATGCTTTCAATTCAATATTCCATTAGCTGTAATATTAAAGGTCAACAAATACAGCTCACAGAAAAATGACAATACAGCAATATGATATTTTCTCAATTGCTCAGTGGAGTTTAATCCGGAGAGAAACAATTATAGGCCATTGTTTGATCTTACTGCTATCTGAGCCAACAACAACTGGAACAAATTGATCTCTCTCGCTTGTATATATTCAGGATCCTTAATGCAATGTCAAAGGCTTTGTCCTCAGCATAAATTGGATAATTCCATTGCAAACAAAGCTCCATTGACTGATCATCAATATTCCGTCTACTATCAATTATGCTGTTGTATCGCAATCCCTGTGCTGTGACATGTCCTTAATATATCACTGATAAAATCCGGGGGATCGGCCAGAAACAATGACCAAAAACTCATTAATATCCAGACAAGAACTGCTTTTAAATGATTCAGTATTAGTTAGCAAAACACATTAATGCGTTAAGAAATGTACATTAGGCTTTAACCATTTATTATGTGCTGTAAATATAAATACCTAACTGGGACTGGGATGGTATTAATTGTAATTGCAACGCAGAACTGGGAACATATATTACTGAGGAGTCTAATAATAGTTTGGGGTCTATTTAATATTTCTTATCACAATGCATTAGGCTAATGTTAAATAGCAGGAGCACTTAATTTTACCTAAACTATGCGAAAACAGACTTTTCTGCGTGGTTTTAGGATTAATAATTAGACCTGTTTATCTGTTAATTACAGCAGGAAGATTTTTCTAATGTGTGAAAGTGACCTGTTCCTTCTATGTAGAAGAGTCATGTGATCACGTGATCATGTGACCACCCCCCCTCTCTGTCATTATTGGTTTATTGAACTGATTCTAATGCAAGAGAACAGCACTGATGGGTGCTTTAGATAAATGATTGGAAGATCTGGAGTCTAGATAAACGAACAGGTGTAGTAACAGTTCTCTGTACAAGTGATAATTTGCTGTATATTTATTTTCGGGAATCAAATCCGCAAAGCTGTCGCAGTGTTAATATAATGTGGCTCTTATGGATTCTGTGAAATCCCCGCTTATGGTGTTGGCATTTTGCCAGTTAAAAGATACTTGTAAAGAAGTGTTAAAAAAAAAAAAAAATCAAACATTAATGTTATAAAGGTAAAAAGTAAAAAAAAAAACAAAGAAAAATAAGTGGGAAAAAACCCCATAGACATATAAACACGTTTTATATATAAATTGTATTATAGTTCAAAACACAGAATGACCCCCTCAGTAATGGACACATATATCGTGTACCTGTAACCGCTAAAAGTCACAGGGTATAAGAAGTGTAATGTATCATACACTGAATTAATATCATGAAGGTACCAAAAGGAAGAATCATGAAAAAGTATATTTATTATCTATTCCCTCATTTTTCCTGTGTAATAGGAAAGTAAAAAAAACATATTTACTTGACTATAGTCCCAAAACAAATTTACTCGGCCAGAGAAAAACAAAAACAAACAAAATAATCATTTTCACACCTTGACACCTCTGAAATTATATGTGTTACATTGTTACAATTTGGACTCTTCCTCTGTATAACTTACTGTGTCTACACACTGCACAATTTTCTTTATCTAAGAAAACAGATGTTCTCTATTAAAAATCATTCACCATGTAATAAGCTACTAGTCTGAACTATCGATGTAGAACAATAGGATAATATAGATGCACAGAGAAGTCACTTAGTATCGACCTAGGAGCTGCTGATAGAGCGATATAATGACTCATGACCACAGGAAGCTAAACCTCTATACTGCATGATACTTATTAAAGATGTATTCTGCAAGGCTGTGATTTTGCTTAATAAACATATATGAAATAAAGGTACATATACATAGAGAGCACTCAATCCCCCATTGGCCATCTTCATGTCAATGTACAAAGAATATTGTTCCTTAGTGGGCGAGTTTCTTACCTGTTAAAGTAAAACTACAGAAAACTCAGAATGAACCATGTACCAGACACGACGGAAGACAACTACAGCAACTATGGCGTAGGAAAATTCTAGAGTCTTCCAAAACAACCAATCACATTCTAGCAGTCATTGTGGTCGATACGGTTGTAACAAGCCTTTTTCCGGTTAGGGTGCATATATCAATGTGTGCGGTCTGCAAATGAATTCAGTACCTTGTATCTCTATTGCGCAGTGCTTCCACCTTGGTCTGATGACCAAAGTATCTTTGGGTGGTGTCCTGGTTGTAGCAACACTAGAGGGAGACCAAGGACCCCTCCGCTCCCCTTCACTAGACCCCAGGCACACACAGATGAATAATATCACACAGGAATTATCTTTAGAAGCCACATTGGCACATTTATTAGTGGTATAAGCTTCTAAAGGGATTTTCCAATATTTTAAATATAAATTGTTGTTTAAACAAACACTTGTATATAATTGATAAATAATACTATATAATACCTATACTACCATACATATATATTCTCTCTTCTCTATTATTCTACTCCTATGAGGTACCTCTCTTTAAACTACATTCATCTGGCAAATATAACTAATATCAAACAATTAACATGAAATAAGTTAAGCAGCATAAACAGACATATGTTTACACTTTGGATTTCACCATCTATCCCCTAGACATGACCTTATAGTCACTTCAGTATCGTAGGCTCCTCACACCACAGGTTTGTGAATCTCTCTTGTATGTGACTGAGAGGATAGTGAGGTGATCTGCACAGTGTCACATACATGTAATTCAGTCTCTGCTCCCTAACTAACTGTCCCTGCACTAATCCCTTATTAATATTATCTCAGTCCAGGGTTCATGTACATTACAATCTTCAGGCCTCTCCACCTAGTCCCTATCTGACTACTGGTATAATACAGAGTCCCGATAAATCAATAAGCAGATAATAAAATGTTACTTATCCATATAGCGAACAGCCTTTAAGTCCAAGATGGATTTTTCCACTCCAGTTTTTTCTCTCTTCTAAAAAGATCTTTTCCTTCTTCTGTCTATATCTTTCTGGGGTATTTTCTTTATTCCAGTGTTTTCCTTTAAACAACTGACAGGGGTGTACTCCCCTCACCAACAGCTCGTATTTACCAGATACTGCTCCCTCCTCTTCTCAGACTACTGGTACTCTCATAGAGTCTCTGTCCTCCCTCTGCATTGCTCCCAAGCAGCAGTACAGGGGGACACTCAGTTCTCAGTCAGCGCTGTGTTTTCTTGCTCTCTTCCATACTCCTTCTCCTCTTTCAACTGTTGCTCAGTGAAAACCGGGGATTGTAGTTCCTGGTTGACTACAGTTCCCTAATGCGCATGTGCAGACGCCCGTGTCTGCCAGCACTACACGGTCGTTGGCGTTTTTTCTTTCACTGTGGAGAACAGTGACCCTTTGGGTCAAGGATAAATGGTAAAGCCGATAATGTTCCATCCATTTTATGACATTTAGGGGGGGTATTCAATTGTAAGCAAGATGGGTGAAAATCCCGCGCTCGAAAAATATTACCGTTAATACGATAATTACTCATTGAATTTCAGCTCGCAGCTCCCTGAGCTGAAATCCAGCAAGTAAATTACCATATTAACGGTATTTACGTGCAAATTACCGTATTAACGATAATATTTTTTCGAGCGCTGGATTTTCACCCGACTCGCTAACAATTGAATACCCCCCTAAGTGTTAAGCAAGAATTCTGCACAATGACTGTGGCGCTAGTTGTCCGACAGGCAGCTGTGGGAATTATAAAATCTGAATGTTTTAGGGGCCTATTTAACAATATTCTCATGTTTGCCCTATTAACTAACATCTGTTATTTCCACTATTCGCAACTTTAACAGGTGACTTAAAGGGGCAATTTACCAATACAGTCATTCCGATAGCGCATCCGATAAGAGGCTGTCCCGGCGATGACTGTGCCCCATCAACGCTTCTTTCACTGCTCGCTTATCTCAGTGGCGACAGAAGGAAGTTCCATGTTTAGAACCAGTGTGTGTATTGCACATGCGTAACCATCGGCCCTTGCATGTGACAGAGTCCTTCCTCCCTGGAGGGATCCAACGGTTCCTCTCTGGCAACGCTGTCTATGAGCTACAGCTGCAAAATCCCGACTGAGATGCCGTTAACTATCGGGGTCAAGCGCCTATATCTTCTGCATTAGGCTTTTCTTAAATAGACCCGGTAGGTACACTTGCGGACACAGCCATTTTGGCTTGGTTTTAGACTTCATAAATAGTTTCCTTTGGAGGTTAATGAAGTGCACTCGATAACACATTTGTATTTTACATGGGTGCATTGGGCTTGTCCAACCAACTCGCTTCAAAAGCAGAACTACTCTCCTTAAAGGACAATTCTCCCTAAAGGGAAATTACTTCTACATTCCCTTTGGACGTCTGTGCTTGTGTGATGCCAGAGTCCTTCCTATCCAGGACCCTTCCGATATAGCCTGGGCTAGGGATAATGGTAAGTGCAGAGTGACAAGGGCATGTCCACGTGAGTGTCGGGAAGAAGACCCCGGGACTCAATTACAATGAGTGATGCATTATAGAGCCAGCATCTGAGTACTGAGAGAGGCTCCAGGACCCAGCCAGGTGCATAGAGAGGTGTTGGTAAAACTGCTGAGAGTAACTGTGCGAGATCGGAGGCAAAGCCAAGCCTGGTGCTGTCAGTCTGACTGGCTCATGAGTGGAGAGTGCAAGGGCGAGGATGTCCACTGTGAGATGCTATCCTAGTATGAGTACTAGACCTGTGTGCTGGTGAGTACTGTGTGGGGCAGGAAACAGCAGTGGAAGTCTAGTCGCACTTGTGTAAATTACACACCGGCTATTTGCACTTTGGAGGTTACATCCTCAGTAAAAAAATAAAATAGTGCATTGTTATAGGTGAGTGCGGATTATTACATGCTAAGTAAAAGTGCCTAAATATTGTTTCTTGCTTAATTACATTTTAATGTGCTATATTCTTTGTATATACCTTATGCTTTGTAAACTTAAATAAAACTAAACAATTCATGGCGGGTTAAAGATTAAACACATAGAGAGTTCACTCTCAAAATTGCTAAGTGACTTACTCAGAATTATGAGGAGTTAATAGCAATGGAGCGGAGGATTCAGTTGTCAGGAGGGATCTGAGAATCCAACTGGAGCAATATGAAAGTGATATAATGTCACCCAGAATGTACAATACAGGGAGCGCATCTATTCCCCATTGCTGTTCCCAATATAGGACCTAGCATTAGGGATGTTGTATCGCTCACAGCTCACGTCATACACTCAGACTTAGCATTAGGGCTGTTGTATTGCTCAAAACTCACGACATCCTCATCATCACCATTTATTTATATAGTGCCACTTATTCCGCAGCGCTGTACAGAGATCTCACTCACATCAGTCCCTGCCCCATTGGAGCTTACAGTCTAAATTCCCTAACAGACAAACTAGAATCCATTTTGTAAAGCAGACAATTAACAAATTAGTATGTCTTTGGAGTGTAGGAGGAAACCCATGCAAATATTGAGAGAACATACAACTCTACCCAGATAGCGCCCTGGTCAGAATCGAACCCATGACCCCAGCCAATGCTTTGAGGAAGCAATGCTAACCACTGTGCCACTGTACCCCCTATGTGCTGGTGTAGATGCAAGCATGACTCTCCAGCTGTTGTAGAGAGAAGTAAACTGAAAAAAAAAGTAGTTGAAGAACTAGCAATAATAAATAAGGAATAAAGCAACGCATTTCATATTTGCCCATTCTCTTGGCGAGCACACTATTTTCCTGCATCCTGCCCAATTCTTAGTGAAGTGGATGGGATGGGATGGACGCCTCCATGACGTGATTCACTGCAGCATTTTGGCCCCGCCTCCGCTGCAAAATGAAGCGATTGCACTCACATTGCATGCACTAAAAGTCGGCATATAGTTTATAGGGTATAATTACCCCACCAGAAAGTTTATCACAAGTGTCCAGGAGTGCACCTGGTACAGAGAGGCATCCACAGGGCTAGAAGTCACGTCATTGGCTGACATCCATTCCTACGACCCCTTCTCTCACGCCAATCGTGACAAGTAACGCCGTTCAGCGGATGATATCCACCAGCACTAAGTGACCTGAAGGTGGAAAACTCTGTAAATCACGTCACTCACTGAACGGCATGACACAGCCGCGCAGGAAACTGATGAGGAATACGGCACAATGAGACAATAACACATTACTTGTAATTGTATCACATCTACTATCCAACTCCAGCCCATTATGTAAGATCTCCATTGACACATCCATTAGCTGAATGCGCAATGTTATGTCCGTGATGTTCTCACTGGTAATAAGGAAATGAGAACAAGGAGCTTCCCCTGAGATATAAGAGTCTGCAGGTTTGTAAATGGGAATTATCCAACAATTTACACAAAGAGGAAACAGATCTGATTACTTCCAGGAACGGAACGTACGTTATTCACTGGGGATGAGGGCGATTCGTGGCTTTAGGGCGGTTGATAAATCTGTTAGTAATGGTTAAATGTTATTTAAAAAAAAAAGACGTAAAAAATCACATAGCGGATTTCTCCAACGTGTTATTTCTTCCTTATCTCATACAATTAGTTGTGAAGAGAAACTACGTTTTACAAGACAATTCTCATCTAAATTCTGACACTTCAGCTGTAAATAGGATTGATTTGCTGATTGTGTATCATATCACCGTCCGATCAGCAGGAAACGCAACTTGAAATCATCATCATCATCATCATTTATTTATATAGCGCCACTAATTCCGCAGCGCTGTACAGAGAACTCATTCACATCAGTCCTTGTCCCATTGGAGCTTACAGTCTAAATTTCCTAACATACACACACACAGACAGAGACACACACCCACACACACACACACAGAGACACACACACACACACACACACACACACACACAGACACACACACACACACACACACACACAGAGGGAGAGACTAGGGTGAATTTTGATAGCAACCAATTAACCTGCTAGTATGCTTTTTGGAGTGTGGGAGGAAACCGGAGCACCCGGAGGAAACCCACAGGGAGAACATACAAACTCCACACAGATAAGGCCACGGTCGGGAATCAGACTCATGACCCCAGTGCTGAGGCAGAAGTGCTAACCACTAGGCCACTGTGCTGCCCATAAATGTTCTCCATATATTATATCATTTGTCTGAGGAGAATGAAATGATGAAACTATAAAAATGATACAACCGTCTGCTATATCTCCTATATTCTCGCAAATAGGGTCTATTATTAGGAGGAAACCCATTTCTCCGCCTTCTCCCAATTTACTCACTCCCCCGCTGGTGATATCTTTCACCGCCTAGTTAAAGCGAGTATGCGAAACACACGTCGGCGTTTGCCTCACTATGTTTCAGTATAATACATCCTTCCCTTATAGTCCTAGACAACAATAATTAGCTGCACTATCCCTGGTATAACCAGGACATGAACCGCTTAGAGTAGCGTTCTCTTCTCTATTTATAAGTAGGCTACTCTAAAGATAGCATAGATTCAGGAGCGATAGCATTTCAGTATTCCACTCAGTCAGTAAGGGGATAATCCTTTCAATCAGCTCAATCTCTATATAGAGACTGATATCTGAACAGAGTTGTCTGAATCTGGTGCATTTTTCAATGGTTTATTTTCTTGCACCCTGTTAATCCTCAGATATAATATTCATCTGTCTATCTAACCTTTAAATACTCATTGTTATACGGTATCAATTAGGACATCAAAAGAAATTATATAATCTTTATTGAGAGATTAACAATTCAGGCTCTCATAATAATTTATTATTGTGATTATTAATTCGCTACCAAATATATTTAACATAGCGATGCGGGGCAGCAGCATCTGCCAAATTTAAACACAAATCTTGTACTTTTGTCACTGTTCATTGTTGTTTTTAAATATTTCGCTACTGGTGGCTTATTGGCCATTTAGGGATCATTTTAATATACACCCAATAAAGTTTTTTTATTTTAAAATATTACTCAATATCACTCTAAGAGCGCCCCCACTTACATTCCATGTTTTCTTTCTTTTCCCTTTATTATTATCTGCAAGCTATACATGGTTGGGGAATATCACCCTAGTAACTGTCAGAATGTTAGAATTCAATTATATACATTGTACAGGGTGAGTGACTGACTGGTGCTGTGGATATTTCCTTGTCATAGCTTTCGCCACCTATAGGTAATCGGGAAACCTATCTACCATGGTACGGTCGCTGTCTTCCTATCGCCATCTCAGGATGGAGATACCCCGGGTCAGTACCAGAGAAAACGCTTAATTGAATATTCAGATAATTGTTGCTGTTTTGATGATATCAAAATAATACATATTTTTTTATTTTTAAATTATTTTATTTTTCTGAGATTCCAATTCCACCGCGGTTGTGTGAACAGGGAAACCCGGGTCACCCGGCACTGAGGACCGGCTGCAAGTTTCCTCATACCGCTGCCAGCGGGTACCACTGATGAGGAGGGTGTCACAAAATGTCCCAATAAACTTCTTGTGACCTCCTTACCTGTACATCTGACATTTAGCGGGTACCGAGTTCTGTACCCATTATGATACATTTACATGGAAGGTCAGAACCACGGTGGTCTCTCTGGGTGGTCTCGTACTCATTTGGTTGTGTCCTGGTGATGCTGGCAAGGTTATTCAGCTGAGGGCAACACTGTGAGGAACTAGTGACATGACCCGATACAAGGTAAAGAGGTTGAGAACATGAAGGGGAACGTTAAGTGATGGAATGAGTACACCGCGGAGCCTGTTGTGTCCCTGTGTTATTACTGCTACCACCGCTAGCCTCACCTGCAAATATTTACTGAAAATCCAGGAGGAATACATGCAGAAAAGACATTTTATCTGACCTAAATATAAAACAAACTATATTTCTGCTCAGATGAAATAGCAACAACGTAACAGTTCCTGGAAATGTGCAGACTGGGAGAATAGTGGAGACTGTACAGGCAGAATGTAACATACAATAGGTTACCATGGAAACAAAGTAACCCATTAACCCGGGGATCGAGCCCTGGCTGACCGCACCTGTTGTCGGTGTTAGGACAGCGTTTACTAGTGTTATATACAGGATATTTCTCAAAACTCCTCCAAGAGTCAATTGCAAAACAATCTGATACTTATCTTAATTTTATAAACTGAGCCTGAAAAATGACAGTTGGACTTTTTCATGAGCGATCCCCAGGAAATGTTTAATAATGCATAAAAATGACATTGATATTTATACATTGTTCTGTGGTATTGACGAGACTCTACTGAGCTGATCAACTGTTTTATCATCAGACAAGCTCAGTCCTCATCCTGGCTGCCACCACTGTGTGTTAGTGTGTAATTCACTTGCCCCCCTTGGGGAAAAGTGTGATGGTCATTCTGGTTTCCACCAGAGGACCTGCAGGAGGACAAGTGCTGCTGCTGGTGAGAGAAGGCACAGAAAGCCTACATACAAGTATCAAAATATATGTTCCATTCTCCCCATCTCACAATGGCAGAAACAGATTACGAACATTTAACAAAAGCTTTATTCTTGGGGGGGGGGGGACATTTTTGTTAATGAACGGGGTTTTTAAATGTTTGAAATTTTTCTTAAACCTTTTAAATTTATCAATAGGTCTCTTTAGGCCATAATTCCCTCGTCTCCCGGGAGACTCCCGAATGTCTAGGTGATCATAACTTTGCAGCGTTCACATGGAACGCATTTCCACGTCCACTCTAACTGCTCTATTCACACTTGATCCCACCCACTGTGATCGTCCAATGATCGTCACCTCTCTTCCCCTCTGATTACCTCCTTTCACGCACGTATCCAAGACTTCCTCCGCTCCATCAGAACTTCCCCTAATCTGTCCTCTTTCAAATGAACATTAAAAACTAGAGATGGTCACTGACCCCCGTGTTTTGGTTTTGGATTCGGTTTTGGATCTGGATTACCGTCGTGTTTTGGTTTTGGTTTTGGTTTTGCAAAACCGCCATTGCGTGTTTTGGTTTTGGTTTTGGTTTTGTTTGGTTTTGTTTTGCAATTTGTTATAAAAATTACATTTATTGGTGCTAAAATAACATAATTTAGGTATTATTTTGTAGCTACATTATTATTAACCTCAGTAACACTAATTTCCAGTCATTTTTTATTCAATTTTGAACACCTCCTATGTCACAATATGATTTTCATACACTTGAAAAGAAAAATTGCTGCAGTTCTTGCCAGTGATAACAAAAAGGCCATTGTCATGCCTGGGCATAAGACCAAAAATCCACCTCTTAAGTGTGGAATTATTTTTACACGAATCCTGGCAAGAGTTGTCTATCCATTTGTAACATTTTGAAAGCCACACTCAGTAGAGGTAGGGACCTTAACCATCTGGGATCCTCATCCATGTTTCGTCATTTTTCAGCGAGTTATTGGCAAACTGTTGGGAAAATCAGAAACTTTGGTTAAAAAAAAATTAACAACAAGCATTCCAGCATAATCTACCTCCCTTCTCTCATCTACATCCCAGCACCTGCAATCTTCCCCCCCAACAATTGGCAAGTAAACAATCCTCTGCAAGAGGAAGCAAGAATGAAACCTGTCACCCAGTCGCAAAGCGGATCACAGACGCCCTGGGTACTATGCTAGCGTTAGATCTGTGTCCAATGTCCACTATTAATACAGTTGGTTTAAGACATTTAATTGAGGTGTTATGTCCCTGTTAGCAAATGTCATCACTATACCATTTTACTAGAAAAGCTTATTCTCTACTGTACCGGAAAGTTCCTAAAAATGTCATTATTGGGTGACAAAATGGTATTCTACCCACTGTACACTTAACCACAGATATGTGTACAAGCGGAACTGGGCAAACAAAAGATTATATGACTGTGAAAGCCCACTGGGTTGGTCTTTCGCCTTCCCCAGCATGGACAGCAGCAGCATGTACCCAGGTGCATCACATTTTTGAGAAGTAGGCTACTCTGTGTATCAGCAGCTTCACTAAGAGGCATACAGCTGACAAACTGTTCCAAAAACTAAGGGATGTCATTGAAAGATGGCTAATCCTGCTTGGAGTCTCCTGAGGATATGTCATTTCTGATTACGACCCCAATATTGGTCCAGCATTACAGCGGGGCTGAATTCCATCACATTTCCTGTTTTGCACACACTATCAACTTGGTGTTACAGAACTTTTGAAAAATGACATGCAGGAGATGCTGTTTGTGTCCATAAACATTTAGGGTCAATTTGTGGTTTCTGCAACAGCATGTAGGAGAATACAGCAGCTGCAAGAAGACTAGCATTTGAGGGGAATATACTTTAGTCCAGCGAAGTAGTTACCTGTGAAGAAAGTGCAGACACAGTTAGCTTGAGTCAAGTGATTGCCTTAATAATAGATTTTGAAAAGGTGCTACATAAAATTATAGTGTGCAATAAAACAAAGTAAATGTGCTAACTATATTTTAATTGTAGATGAAATACTTAATTTTCTTTGCAAGGATCCCAGACTTATCAACATCTTGTTGGGACGTCTTCTCCTTCAGTTTCTCTGGCAACTGCTTGTAATAAAAGAAATTGCTTTCCCAAGACACCCAGTGGTGATGCAGATGAGTCCGCTAAACATTTTGATATTTGCTGTGCTGTAAAAGAATTGCCCAAAAACCGTGACAGCTCTGCCCTAAAATCAACTAGTCATTCCCTTTGGAAGGCCATTATCAGCAATTACATCATACTACACAGACTTCTATGATATTGGGATATTGGGATGAATTAGTATTGTTGGAGGAAGATTATCACTAAACCCTGCCACCTCTCCAGTTTCGCAATGAGCTATGGTACAATAAAATGTAACTGCAGATTTAGACCAAGACTGTCAGCCCTATTATTTCTATTTCAGCAATTACAATTAGCAATGGAGCAATGGAGCTCTTCTCTTTGGGTGTTACCTATATAACGCAGCACAATTTGCCTGCAAATTCTACAGACAAGCCTGCTTGTCTTCCTCTCCATCAATGACTCTTAGCAATTGAGCACTCGTCTTTGGGTGTATATTACACCCAAACATTATTAGTGAAAATTATGAAAAATACAGTTTAATCCCTGATAGGCCCTCCACCATCCTTTGCATGTTAATAGTAGGATTGGTTGGAATTATGGTCAAGGTCACACATTTTTTTGACAAATCCTTCAAACCAGCCCAGATGTCAAACTGTTGTGGTCTGCCCCCTGCGTCATCCCTGCTTGTGTTTGGAAAGTGCATATTGGTGCCAGAACCTCACATGCCAGAACTGCTCCCACTGGTGCCACACTGCTGCAGGACTTACACAATCAACCGCATCCTCATCGTCGGATACCCAAATCTCCCCCACATCCTCTTCTAAAGACAAAGTGTCATCCTCACTTGGTGTATCACCGGCTACACTTGGGCTGTTCAGGCACACATCAGCAGAACTGCTGAAAGGGCCCTTCTTTATGGGTAGACTAACAGAATGGTCACGATTAGACATCCCACTGTTGGATGGACTCTCCACAGGGATTGTTGTCATTTGTGAATCAGAGCAAATATTCTCCTGTAATGCCTCACTGTTATCTTGCAGCTCGGCTTTGACGCGTAACAGTAGTTGTGCACCAATTGTAGGCTGGGTAACTTTTTGGGATCTGCCACTAATAGCCAAAGGTGAAGGCCTCATTCTCTCTTTGCCACTGCGTGTGTAGAATGGCATGCTTGCAATTTTTTTTTTATCGTCACTTAACTTTTGCTCAGTTACACTTCTTTTTCGCTTCAATACAGTAAAATTTTTTTGGGTTTTTGTTTTTTGCACTAATTTGAAAACACTCTGTTGTTTGACATTGCCTTGGCCAGATGACGTACTGGGAACACTAACATCAGGACTGGTGACAGAACCTGGTTGCTCATTTAGATCATATGTGGACTGCTTTGAATCCATTCTGAGCGCAAACCACTGGGGAGTGCTAAAAATTATTTAGTAGATTCTGCTGACAGTTATGACTTTTGACAGCCAGAAATATTAATGCACAATTAGGGAGGACACCCCAAAAACACTGAGGAGTGCTAAAAATTATTGAGTAGATACTGCTGACAGATATGACTTTTGACAGCCAGAAATATTAATGCACAATTAGGGAGGACACCCCAAAAACACTGAGGTGTGCTACAAATTATTTAGTAGATACTGCTGACAGATATGACTTTTGACAGCCAGAAATATTAATGCACAATTAGGGAGGACACCCCAAAAACACTGAGGTGTGCTACAAATTATTGAGTAGATACTGCTGACAGATATGACTTTTGACAGCCAGAAATATTAATGCACAATTAGGGAGGACACCCCAAAAACACTGAGGAGTGCTAAAAATTATTGAGTAGATACTGCTGACAGATATGACTTTTGACAGCCAGAAATATTAATGCACAATTAGGGAGGACACCCCAAAAACACTGAGGAGTGCTAAAAATTATTGAGTAGATACTGCTGACAGATATGACTTTTGACAGCCAGAAATATTAATGCACAATTAGGGAGGACACCCCAAAAACACTGAGGAGTGCTAAAAATTATTGAGTAGATACTGCTGACAGATATGACTTTTGACAGCCAGAAATATTAATGCACAATTAGGGAGGACACCCCAAAAACACTGAGGTGTGCTACAAATTATTTAGTAGATACTGCTGACAGATATGACTTTTGACAGCCAGAAATATTAATGCACAATTAGGGAGGACACCCCAAAAACACTGAGGTGTGCTACAAATTATTGAGTAGATACTGCTGACAGATATGACTTTTGACAGCCAGAAATATTAATGCACAATTAGGGAGGACACCCCAAAAACACTGAGGAGTGCTAAAAATTATTGAGTAGATACTGCTGACAGATATGACTTTTGACAGCCAGAAATATTAATGCACAATTAGGGAGGACACCCCAAAAACACTGAGGAGTGCTAAAAATTATTGAGTAGATACTGCTGACAGATATGACTTTTGACAGCCAGAAATATTAATGCACAATTAGGGAGGACACCCCAAAAACACTGAGGTGTGCTACAAATTATTTAGTAGATACTGCTGACAGATATGACTTTTGACAGCCAGAAATATTAATGCACAATTAGGGAGGACACCCCAAAAACACTGAGGTGTGCTACAAATTATTGAGTAGATACTGCTGACAGATATGACTTTTGACAGCCAGAAATATTAATGCACAATTAGGGAGGACACCCCAAAAACACTGAGGAGTGCTAAAAATTATTGAGTAGATACTGCTGACAGATATGACTTTTGACAGCCAGAAATATTAATGCACAATTAGGGAGGACACCCCAAAAACACTGAGGAGTGCTAAAAATTATTGAGTAGATACTGCTGACAGATATGACTTTTGACAGCCAGAAATATTAATGCACAATTAGGGAGGACACCCCAAAAACACTGAGGAGTGCTAAAAATTATTGAGTAGATACTGCTGACAGATATGACTTTTGACAGCCAGAAATATTAATGCACAATTAGGGAGGACACCCCAAAAACACTGAGGAGTGCTAAAAATTATTGAGTAGATACTGCTGACAGATATGACTTTTGACAGCCAGAAATATTAATGCACAATTAGGGAGGACACCCCAAAAACACTGAGGAGTGCTAAAAATTATTGAGTAGATACTGCTGACAGATATGACTTTTGACAGCCAGAAATATTAATGCACAATTAGGGAGGACACCCCAAAAACACTGAGGAGTGCTAAAAATTATTGAGTAGATACTGCTGACAGATATGACTTTTGACAGCCAGAAATATTAATGCACAATTAGGGAGGACACCCCAAAAACACTGAGGAGTGCTAAAAATTATTGAGTAGATACTGCTGACAGATATGACTTTTGACAGCCAGAAATATTAATGCACAATTAGGGAGGACACCCCAAAAACACTGAGGTGTGCTACAAATTATTTAGTAGATACTGCTGACAGATATGACTTTTGACCGCCAGAAATATTAATGCACAATTAGGGAGGACACCCCAAAAACACTGAGGTGTGCTACAAATTATTGAGTAGATACTGCTGACAGATAATACTTTTGACAGCCAGAAATATTAATGCACAATTAGGGAGGACACCCCAAAAACACTGAGGAGTGCTAAAAATTATTGAGTAGATACTGCTGACAGATATGACTTTTGACAGCCAGAAATATTAATGCACAATTAGGGAGGACACCCCAAAAACACTGAGGAGTGCTAAAAATTATTGAGTAGATACTGCTGACAGATATGACTTTTGACAGCCAGAAATATTAATGCACAATTAGGGAGGACACCCCAAAAACACTGAGGTGTGCTACAAATTATTTAGTAGATACTGCTGACAGATATGACTTTTGACAGCCAGAAATATTAATGCACAATTAGGGAGGACACCCCAAAAACACTGAGGTGTGCTACAAATTATTGAGTAGATACTGCTGACAGATATGACTTTTGACAGCCAGAAATATTAATGCACAATTAGGGAGGACACCGCAAAAACACTGAGGAGTGCTAAAAATTATTGAGTAGATACTGCTGACAGATATGACTTTTGACAGCCAGAAATATTAATGCACAATTAGGGAGGACACCCCAAAAACACTGAGGAGTGCTAAAAATTATTGAGCAGATACTGCTGACAGATATGACTTTTGACAGCCAGAAATATTAATGCACAATTAGGGAGGACACCCCAAAAACACTGAGGAGTGCTAAAAATTATTGAGTAGATACTGCTGACAGATATGACTTTTGACAGCCAGAAATATTAATGCACAATTAGGGAGGACACCCCAAAAACACTGAGGAGTGCTAAAAATTATTGAGTAGATACTGCTGACAGATATGACTTTTGACAGCCAGAAATATTAATGCACAATTAGGGAGGACACCCCAAAAACACTGAGGAGTGCTAAAAATTATTGAGTAGATACTGCTGACAGATATGACTTTTGACAGCCAGAAATATTAATGCACAATTAGGGAGGACACCCCAAAAACACTGAGGAGTGCTAAAAATTATTGAGTAGATACTGCTGACAGATATGACTTTTGACAGCCAGAAATATTAATGCACAATTAGGGAGGACACCCCAAAAACACTGAGGTGTGCTACAAATTATTGAGTAGATACTGCTGACAGATATGACTTTTGACAGCCAGAAATATTAATGCACAATTAGGGAGGACACCCCAAAAACACTGAGGTGTGCTACAAATTATTTAGTAGATACTGCTGACAGATATGACTTTTGACAGCCAGAAATATTAATGCACAATTAGGGAGGACACCCCAAAAACACTGAGGTGTGCTACAAATTATTGAGTAGATACTGCTGACAGATATGACTTTTGACAGCCAGAAATATTAATGCACAATTAGGGAGGACACCCCAAAAACACTGAGGAGTGCTAAAAATTATTGAGTAGATACTGCTGACAGATATGACTTTTGACAGCCAGAAATATTAATGCACAATTAGGGAGGACACCCCAAAAACACTGAGGTGTGCTACAAATTGTTTAGTAGATACTGCTGACAGATATGACTTTTGACAGCCAGAAATATTAATGCACAATTAGGGAGGACACCCCAAAAACACTGAGGTGTGCTACAAATTATTGAGTAGATACTGCTGACAGATATGACTTTTGACAGCCAGAAATATTAATGCACAATTAGGGAGGACACCCCAAAAACACTGAGGTGTGCTACAAATTATTGAGTAGATACTGCTGACAGATATGACTTTTGACAGCCAGAAATATTAATGCACAATTAGGGAGGACACCCCAAAAACACTGAGGAGTGCTAAAAATTATTGAGTAGATACTGCTGACAGATATGACTTTTGACAGCCAGAAATATTAATGCACAATTAGGGAGGACACCCCAAAAACACTGAGGTGTGCTACAAATTATTTAGTAGATACTGCTGACAGATATGACTTTTGACAGCCAGAAATATTAATGCACAATTAGGGAGGACACCCCAAAAACACTGAGGTGTGCTACAAATTATTGAGTAGATACTGCTGACAGATATGACTTTTGACAGCCAGAAATATTAATGCACAATTAGGGAGGACACCCCAAAAACACTGAGGTGTGCTACAAATTATTGAGTAGATACTGCTGACAGATATGACTTTTGACAGCCAGAAATATTAATGCACAATTAGGGAGGACACCCCAAAAACACTGAGGAGTGCTAAAAATTATTGAGTAGATACTGCTGACAGATATGACTTTTGACAGCCAGAAATATTAATGCACAATTAGGGAGGACACCCCAAAAACACTGAGGTGTGCTACAAATTATTTAGTAGATACTGCTGACAGATATGACTTTTGACAGCCAGAAATATTAATGCACAATTAGGGAGGACACCCCAAAAACACTGAGGTGTGCTACAAATTATTGAGTAGATACTGCTGACAGATATGACTTTTGACAGCCAGAAATATTAATGCACAATTAGGGAGGACACCCCAAAAACACTGAGGAGTGCTAAAAATTATTGAGTAGATACTGCTGACAGATATGACTTTTGACAGCCAGAAATATTAATGCACAATTAGGGAGGACACCCCAAAAACACTGAGGAGTGCTAAAAATTATTGAGTAGATACTGCTGACAGATATGACTTTTGACAGCCAGAAATATTAATGCACAATTAGGGAGGACACCCCAAAAACACTGAGGAGTGCTAAAAATTATTGAGTAGATACTGCTGACAGATATGACTTTTGACAGCCAGAAATATTAATGCACAATTAGGTAGGACACCCCAAAAACACTGAGGAGTGCTAAAAATTATTGAGTAGATACTGCTGACAGATATGACTTTTGACAGCCAGAAATATTAATGCACAATTAGGGAGGACACCCCAAAAACACTGAGGAGTGCTAAAAATTATTGAGTAGATACTGCTGACAGATATGACTTTTGACAGCCAGAAATATTAATGCACAATTAGGGAGGACACCCCAAAAACACTGAGGAGTGCTAAAAATTATTGAGTAGATACTGCTGACAGATATGACTTTTGACAGCCAGAAATATTAATGCACAATTAGGGAGGACACCCCAAAAACACTGAGGTGTGCTACAAATTATTTAGTAGATACTGCTGACAGATATGACTTTTGACAGCCAGAAATATTAATGCACAATTAGGGAGGACACCCCAAAAACACTGAGGTGTGCTACAAATTATTGAGTAGATACTGCTGACAGATATGACTTTTGACAGCCAGAAATATTAATGCACAATTAGGGAGGACACCCCAAAAACACTGAGGTGTGCTACAAATTATTTAGTAGATACTGCTGACAGATATGACTTTTGACAGCCAGAAATATTAATGCACAATTATGGGGGACACCCCAAAAGCGCTGGGGAGTGCCAAATATGAAGAAAAAATAATAAACCTCTATCCTCCTCTCTGCACTAGCGATTTTGGTTAGAGCAATTGCAAGAACAATATGGTATTCTCTGTCCCTGCTCTAATTAGCCTATGACTACACCCTGCTCTCTCCCTCTGTCAAATGGCGATGGATTGCTGTGGAGGCGTGTATTTATAAAGTTGAAGTATCGCGAGAACCGAGTCCCGAGATCCGACGACGTCACAATGACGTTCGGCCTCGATTTGGATTCGGAATGGGCGGGAGAGTACCGAGCTGCTCAGCTCGGTACTCGGATACCCAAAGTTCGGGTGGGTTCGGTTCTCGGAGAACCGGACCCGCCCATCTCTATTAAAAACCCACTTTTTCTTAAAAGCCTTCCAGTCTCATGCCTAAACTCCCACCTGTCGGCTACCTCTCCCTCTCATTCCTTCTTCCCTTCTCCCCCTTCCTCGACTCTGTCTCCGTTCTCCCTTCTCTCAGTCTCATTCTTGTGTCTGTCTGTCTTCCCCTCCCTTTAGATTGTAAGCTCCTTTGAGCAGGGCTCTCCTACCTCCTGTTTCCATCACTTTTAACTGCGCTCTCCAGCTACTCAGCTCACCTCCTCTCGGTCCCTCTGCCCTCTGTCCCCTCTCGCTTCTCTCCGCTCCTCTCAGTGGCTCTTAACCTGTCTTGCGTGCCCACCCTCTTGGGCCCAAGTTACCTGCCTGTACTCACTTTTCCCCACCCTCTCTTTCTTGCTGTGCCTGAGCCCCCAGAGTTATAGTGCTTACTGTTACTTGTACTGTGCTGTTTCACCTTGTACTGTGCCATTGTTTGTCCTTGTACGGCGCTACGGATACTTTGTGGCGCCTTATAAATAAAAGTTAATAATAATAATAATAATAATAATAATAATAATAATAATAACTGGTCACCTGGCCTCTCCTCCGCAATCTCTGGGAAGAGTTCCTTAAAGTCAAGGTACAGAGGAGATAAGGGCAGCAAGATTATCATTATTAATTTTATTTATACAGCACCACCATATTCAGCAGCGCTGTACAGAGATTATTTGTCACTCACAACAGTCCTTGCCCCATTAGAGCTTATAAATAGAAATGTCAGGATGTGTAACCAAGATCGGAACCTAGGAACCAAACAAGGCTCTTATGTTTAACAAGGCTTCCTGCATTCACCCGCTGGGCATGCTGGGTATTGTAGTTTCACAAACCTACATAAGATTCCAGTTCAGCATGTGTTTAATATGACTTCAAACAGCTTTTTTTTCCACTATTTTTTTTTTTTTTAAACAACAAATCAAACTTTATTTTTATTAATACAGAAGAGTATTCAAAATTCTGGGTAGAGATGTATTAAGAACATTGAACTAAAGATACTAGAGGGTATATTTAAGAAAGCACAGTAGTGTACTATCGTGCACTTACCGTGTAAATTAGGCCACGATGTGCTCTCCGCAAATTTATTAAAGGTGCATGGCAGCAGATATCATTGATATCTGCTGCTTTGCACTCCTGATCGTTTTTGCGAGCAGTCACCATTCAACAGAATGGTGACTGCTCCTGGCCGCAATCTAACAATCTAAAACATTTTTTCGGGAACTTGTTGTGTTAATGTACCAGCTGAAATGCTGGTAAAACTTCTGTTCTTCGTTATATCCAGCCCTGCTCCGGAGAGCAGAGCTGGACAGCGCATGGGCAGGGAGTGATCTTGCGATCCCTCCCTGTCACAGCCTCAAGTTCTCCAGTCGGCACATGCGCAGTAGCATGAAGAAGAGAAAGTACGCTGAAGAGGAGGAGATCGGGAAACAGCGCGACAGAAGAGCCAGTGGTGAGTATGGTTTATTTTATCACAGAAACAGCAGTTTTTCGGAACTGCTGTTTCTGTGATCCATTTTTCATAAATTTGAGAAATACATCAATCCTTATCCATGCGATAAGGATTGATAAGTATTTCTCGTTTTGCCCGATAAATGATAAATGTGCCCCTAGATGTGTTGGGACGCTTGACATGCCTTCATCGTCTGTTTCCCATAAAATGCTACGGGGAAGTTAATGAGCACCAGACAATAAAAAGGAAAGTCCACACAAGAAGGATACTAATTAAAGCAAGATAAACACTGCTGCCAACGTTTGTGTGTACACACTCGTATATCCCAATCTGATATATCTTCTTATAGCATCACCGGCGGTTACTAAGTGTTGTGACACCAGTGCCGAGCGCTTAGAATCAGAACCTGTGTTTGAGACTAATTCAGACCCTCAAATTTCCTTCTTTTCCTGTTCTAGGTAACGTAGATTTTTACTTTACTGATGTTCTGCAGTATAAGATGACAGTTGTTAACAGTATATGTTATCTTGTACCAGGAAAGATAATTCATGTTCTTCATTCTCCTATATATCTTTAATAAATGGGTGAAATTTAGAGCACAAAGGATCTCCGGCATAGAAACAAGGAATGAACCAACATATCAATTTATAATCTCCATAGAGCTTTACACTAGTCAGCACTAAAATAGTTAACGCTGAGGATTTGGGATAATGAGAATGTGTTATATACAGTACGACCGACTTCCATAGAGTAACTACGATCCATCTGAAGTGGTTTGGTGTCCCTTATGGTTAGATATATTATTATTTATACCATAGTTTGGGCTCTCAGGTGTCTTGGCTTCTTGGGATAGCCGGGTCTATTTAATCTGGAGGTCGTTACCTGGGTATCTATTTTCCTAAAATTAGATATAGAACGATGTCTACATTAAAATCAATATCTCACACCTCTACTTAGCTCCTGATAGGTAGAGGTGGACCCCAACCTCTTCCTTAATGTCGATGTCCCATTGTTGATACTTTCAGAAGACTGGAGGGCATTAGAAAACATTCTTACTACATTGCAACGATGATAATGAAGACACCTGATTGGATGGGATGGGCAGCACGGTGGCTCAGTAGTTAGCATAACTGTCTCGCAGCGCTGGGGTCATGAGTTCAATTCCCAACCAGGACCTTATCTGTGTGGAGTTTGTATGTTCTCTCCGTGTTTGCGTGGGTTTCCTCCGGGTGCTCCAGTTTCCTCCCACAATGTAGGATGAAAAATCAATTTGTACCCACTTTCCCTTAGAATGAAATGTGATTTAGCGGATTACAAGAATGAAATGAAGGAACAGGAGCTCTTTATGGTCTGTGACGTCTCAGCTGTAGAGCTTGATGCACTGTTTAATGGTTTCTTCACTAAGTCCTCAGGAAAATGAATATCTTACCGTTCCTTGTATATTCTGAACACGCAGCCAGGTAATCTGTATTAATATTATCTGACATAAATTATTGCCATTCACTAATTAGCGTGCGGAATAAATATATTTGCACAGGGGTAATGTATGGCCGTCTTTCATTACACGCAGTATGAATGACCAGTTATTATCAGGGTTTGTGTCATGTTTGTTGACATACAGGCAATAAAGTCATGTATCATGAATTGGTCCCTGTACAAATTATTCTCAGATTTGACCTCTAATGGGTGCTGAAAATACCCCGTTACAATAAACATCTTGTTCTGTGAGAATCTGCGATGGTCTCCGTTACTACCATACTGCAGCAAACGTTCTCTACGCTGCTCATTCCTGTCAAAGTGACACAAAGTCGCTGCACTCTCCACATTTACCTGTTTATTTTTATAGGGCGGACACAGAGTAATACAGACTGTGGCGTCAGAAGCTGTTACAAATGAAGACAGCGACAGTGGTTTTGGCAAATTCTAATATCGGACTTATTTTTCACCAAATTGGTTCACAAACCTTTTTATTACGAAATAAAGCAGAAAGAAAGTTATATAAAGTAATTTGAAGGTAAAACAATATTGTTAATCAGAAATGGCTAGTTGTGATTGGCTACCGGTGAAAAGGAGTCTGGGACAATCCCAGCATTGATCATTTAGCAGTGGTCTGCTGTAGCGTGTGGGTGAATCTGCCGTCATGGGGAGTTTTTGGGGTTTTGTTGCCACCCCCCCAGTATGGACTATGACATATCAAGAAAAAAGAACATAAGATTTTTTTTTAAAAATGGTTTAATATAATGGTGAATGAGAGATTTGGTGGGTCTATAAATTAAAGTTTATTTAAAATTGAGTATGTGTCATTTTTTTTTACTCCTTATTACTTTGGAATATTCATATAAATATACATATAATTATAACTGATAAAGTTGGCGCTCCAATATTGTGAATTATCAGGAAGAGCCCTAGAACTTTTCAGCGTGGGTAGCAGGCGCGGGCTGGGAGAGGGATGGCCGGGGGGCACACAGGGGGCCGCATCATATGACAGGGGATGCGGCCGCGCCATTGATGACGCGGCCGCATCCCCTGTCATGTGATGCGGCCGCCTGTGCGCTGACACGGCCGCATCTGATGTCATCAGATGCGGCCGCGGTGGGAAAACTATGTTGCCTACCCCCCGGCCCTAATAGCCGTCTGACCCAAGGGCCCGGGGGGCCGTTGCCCCCCTGCCCCCTGGGCCAGCCCGCCCCTGGTGGGTAGGGTAGCCTCTGGGAACGGAGTGAGGTGCAGTTTTTCGTGTCTTCCTCCCTTTCCCATAAAATCCCAAACCTGTTCAGATTGCAAAAAAAAACCTTTCATTATTCACTATGCAGCTCACAACCTGCTGTTCTAACGCTGGGGCTGTTTCTGGAGATATTATAATTTCGTTCATATGCACTTTTCCATAGTATGGATCCAATTTAGATTCGGCCTTTTAATTGTCTATATTTATTTTAAACAGCGTGGGAGCTGTGAAATGCAGACTGGACAGGGGGTCCATTATGTTGTTTAAAAATTTGGAAAAATTTGGGGACAGCCAGGTCTGTCCTGAATATGATGCAGACAGTGGGCCTGATTCATCAGGGAACGTAAATGGTGGTTCTGTGCATACAATCCTCAAAATCCCTCTGCCCAGGCCCAGAACTGGCTCATACACCACGGAACGCAGCCACGTTCAATTCATCTCCCAGCGCAAAGGACACTTACTACAGCCTAATGAAGCGCCGTTTGCCCATAGTCAATGTACAGTAAAGGCCAATCCAGAGAGCACACAGCAGCGTCCGATCCAAACTCTGGGAATCTTTCCGCTACTTGTTGAAATTCAGACCCGAATTATGTGCGTTCTGAAACAAACGCACACTGCGCTTCTTATGCATCCCTTCATGAATCAGGCCCAGTATATTCTACAAAGGTGTTGTAATTTACACAGATATAAACTGTGCCATAAACCTCAAAAGCCTCTATCCAGTTCTTATCATGATCAACCTGATTGAAGCTCAAAAAAACAAAAATAAAAGATATTAATCACTGAAGACCTTTCGGACACGCGTGTGGCAAAGCATGTTTTCATAAGGGCAGCTCGCTACAGGTCAGTTCAGCCTGTAACGTTATTACCAGAAGCTGAGGTAATTCCCCCACTCCCCGGGGCTCATTCATCCATGAGATAAATAACATTTAGAGAAACTGTGAGATGAATAAATGAGAGGCAAAGTTATCTCCTGCCGCACTGCTATATAACGTCTCAGAGATTAGGGTTTAGTTTATTTGTATTCCAGTCTCCATTTCCAGCCCCAGGAGAAGAATCCAACAGGATTTGATCTGTTTCTATCAATTTACAATGCACGCAGTAGAGCTGATTAATAACATTGCATTTAGGTGCAAAACATGCACTAAACCACAGCGACCAATCAGCAAGCAGCTTTTATCTGTCTGGTGAAAGGTAGATAGTGAAAGCAAAGCTCTGATTGGTTGTTATCATATAGTGTGAACCCTAGAGTGAACTCCTTGGAGATATCAGATTATCAAGTACTTTGTGATTGAAACCCATAGGTCATTCACTGTAATGGGCTGCAATGTCTAAGGTAGAGATACAGTACGCAGAATGGCAAAGATATGAAATTAAAAGTGTAAGTGTCACGGGCACTAGGAGTCTTTACCCAGGGATCACCAGGTGATAGGCTTACCAGAGCAGTATAGGTGGTAATATGGTACTCTGGTAGTAGGGTGATCACGGAACAGGAAATAGTAGCTGATGAGATGCGCAGGAAAGTCTATGACTAGCAGCACTGGCAATATGGAGTAGTAATACACGAGGAACTGTATGGACAAAGGACACGTGAAGGTAGTCAGTGGTCTGCGGTAGCAAGTTGTACCACTGCTATAGTGAGGAGGAATGTCCAACAGAAACGAGGGGGTGATGAGAGTCAGCGGTCTGCGGATAGCAAGTTGTACCGCTGTCTGAGTGAAGGAATGGAATCCAAGTGGAGGGATCCGGGTAGTCAGTGGTCTGCGATAGCAAGTTGTACCACTGCTATGTGAGAGGATACTGGAACAGGTGATACAGGAAACAGGGATCAGTGGTCTGCCTTCAGCAAGTTGTACCACTGAATATATATGTGAGGAGGTGCACGGGAAAAGACTGCAACACAAGATATACACGGGCACCTTGACTTTGAACCACAGTAATATGCACAATATTAATGTATAGATGACTGAACAACACTGCCAATATAGAAAGTCTCTTGAAGTAGTCCAGCATAAGATAACACAGTCAATGATGGCAATAGACTCAGTGGATAGCACACTCCAGAGAAGAACCAACACAGTCCAGCAAGGTATGCAATACACAGCACAGTCAATGAGAAGTATGCATACCGTGGTTCAGGAGAAGGCAGTCAGACAGGAGTGCAGAGATACCTGAACGGCCGGAGGCCGGCAGGATGCGAAGTCCCTGGATGGGTGAAGCGGTGGTCTAGTAGGTGCAGCGCACAGGTAGGTAGACCAGCAGGGACACGCAGGAAAGCGTGGAGAGCGGATCAGCAGTAGATGGATAAGTCGCGCTGAGGAGTAGTAGCAGCGGGACTCTGCGGGAACACGGTGGTAGCCAATAGCAACCAGCAGGTGCAGTAACGATGGGACACTGGAGAGCAGAGTTGAACTGGAACTGTTGATCACGGAGAATAGCGGGTAGTACCATAGGCAGCAGACTCAAGGAAACACGGGAGAGTTGACAAGGACTGAAGACTGAAGCGCCCAGAGGCAGCGGATAGGAATCAGCCCAAACAGTCACGATGAAACACAGACGAGTTGCAGGTTGAAGACTGTAGTGCACGGAGGCAGCGGATAGGAATCAGCTAGCAGTCACGATGATGAAACACAGACGAGTTGCAGGTTGAAGACTGTAGTGCACGGAGGCAGCGGATAGGAATCAGCTGGCAGTCACAATAATGAACAGGTGAATGGAAGTGAATGAAAGGCTGTAGTGCACGGAGGCAGCGGATAGCATAAGCTAACAGTCCCAATAATACATGGTAGAGTTGAAGTGGTTAGAAGACTGTAGTGCACGGAGGCAGCGGATAGGAATCAGCTCACAGTCACGATGATACAGTTGATGGTAGAAGCGGTATAGAAGACTGTAGTGCACGGAGGCAGCGGATAGGAATCAGCTCACAGTCACGATGATACAGTTGATGGTAGAAGTGGTATAGGAGACTGTAGTGCACGGAGGCAGCGGATAGGAATCAGCTCACAGTCACGATGATACAGTTGATGGTAGAAGTGGTATAGGAACCACAGTAGTAGAAGTGGTTTGGAAACCACAGAGGTAGAAGTGGTTTGGAAACCACAGAAATCAGCAGGGCTGAAAAAACGAGGAAACACAGGAACACCTTCAGAGACTCATAGGGAATGAGACTCCAAGATCAGGCCACGTGGTGTTGACCACAGGTGCTTAATATAGGGAGGTTGCCTGATCTGCCAATTAAGTTAAAGGGACATACACTGAAGGTTTGGAAAGGGCTGCGCATGCGCAGTCCCTCAGGATGGAGGACGGCCACGGTTCCTAAATGTCCGGGAAGAAGCACTCACGGTCCGGTGAGTGACAGTACCCCCCCTTTTAAAGGTGGGCACAGAACGCCTGGAACCGGGCTTGTCCGGATTTTTGGAATAAAACTTCTTCAGAAGAGCAGGAGCATTAAGATCTTCAGCTTTGATCCATGAACGCTCTTCAGGACCAAAGCCCTTCCAATGAACGAGGAAACGGAGGAGTCCTCGCGAAATTTTTGCATCCAATACCTCAGTAATCTCGAAATCCTCCTCCTGATGAACTTGAACTGGCTGCGGTGCTGAGGGAGGAGTCGAGAAACGGTTGATAATGAGAGGTTTGAGCAAGGACACATGGAAGGCATTGGAAATCCGAAGATTCTTAGGAAGAAGAAGTTTAACACATACTGGATTGATAATTTGAATGATCCTATATGGACCAATAAAACGAGGGGCGAATTTCATAGATGGAACCTTCAAACGAATATTTTTGGTAGATAACCAAACCCGATCTCCAATTTTTAGTGGTGGAATAGCCCGCCTCTTCTTATCTGCGAAAGACTTATATTTGTTAGATGTCTTCTTTAAACAGGTTTTGACCTGAGACCAGATATTTTTGAAGGTCTGACAAGCAGTCTCCACAGCAGGAACTTGGGTGGGTGGGAGGGCAGGAAATTCCGGAAAAGACGGATGGTGACCGTAGACCACAAAGAATGGAGTTTTGGATGATGACTCATGGTACATGTTGTTATGGGCGAATTCAGCCCAAGGGAGCAATTCTACCCAGTTGTCTTGGTTGGCTGAAGAGAACATCCTAATAAAAGTCTCAAGATCTTGATTGACTCGTTCCGTTTGTCCGTTAGATTGCGGATGGTAAGACGATGAGAGTGCTAATCGTATGCCCAAGGTTTTACAAAGGGCCCGCCAGAATCTGGAAACGAATTGTACTCCTCTATCTGACACAATCTCAGACGGACAACCATGGATGCGGAAGATTTCTTTAATGAAATGTTCAGCCAGAGTAGACGAGGAAGGCAAACCGGACAGAGGGACGAAATGAGCCATCTTCGAAAATCTGTCTACCACTACCCAAATAGTATTGTGATTCTTACTTGGTGGCAAATCAGTAACGAAATCCATACTAATATGGGTCCAAGGCTTGGACGGAATGGGTAGTGGTCGCAGCAACCCTGCTGGAGTTCTGCGGGAGGATTTGAACTGAGAACATAAATCACAGGAAGCAATAAACTCTTTGACGTCTCTCCTCATTGAAGGCCACCAGTAACTTCGAGAGAGAATCTCAAAGGTCTTGTGTTCACCGGCGTGTCCAGAAAAACGAGAGGCATGGAACCACGAAAGGATTTTCCTCCTCAGGGTAGGAGGCACGAGGGTCTTCCCAAATGGTAGCATTTTGGTGGATGAAGCAGCCAGAGAAATACATTTGGGGTCTAGAATAGCATGGTTGGGAACCTCTTCTACATCAGAGGACGTCACAAAAGCTCGAGATAGAGCGTCAGCTTTCTTGTTCTTAGCGGCTGGTTTGAAGGTTATAATTAAATCAAAACGGGAAAAGAAAAGAGACCATCTTGCTTGACGAGGGTTCAAGCATTGAGCAGATTGCAAATATGACAAGTTCTTATGATCCGTGAAGATCGTCACCGGATGGCGAGCTCCTTCCAACAAGTATCTCCATTCCTCTAATGCAGCTTTGATGGCCAGCAACTCCTTGTCCCCGATAGTATAATTTTTCTCGGCGGGCAGAAGACCCCGAGAGTAGAAGGCACAAGGATGTAATTTTTGTTGCTCCGAGCGTTGGGAGAGAATGGCTCCTAAGCCCACATTAGAGGCATCTACTTCTAGGAAGAAGGGAAGTGTCACATCAGGCTGTCGAAGAATGGGAGCAGATGAGAAGGACTCTTTGAGAATTTGAAAGGCTTGGAGAGCCTCAGATGACCATTGCTTAGTATTAGCCCCTTTCCGAGTTAGGGCCACAATAGGAGATGCAATGGATGAAAAGTCTTGAATGAAGCGTCTATAGTAATTGGCAAAACCTAAAAAACGCTGGATGGCACGAAGAGTAGTTGGCTGAGGCCAATGTAGTACAGCATTTACTTTGTCTGGATCCATCTTCAGGCCAACTCCGGAAACTATATACCCCAAGAATGGAATCTGGGGTAATTCGAATGAACATTTTTCCAATTTACAGAACAATGAGTTCTTCCGTAGTCTGGAGAGGACCTCTGCCACATGTTGGTGATGAGAAGGCAGGTCCTGTGAGAAGATCAATATGTCGTCCAGGTAGACAACGACACATACATATAATAAGTCCCGAAAGATCTCATTGATGAAACCCTGGAAAACAGCGGGGGCATTACACAGCCCGAAGGGCATTACTAAATATTCGTAATGCCCATCTCTGGTGTTGAACGCGGTCTTCCATTCATCACCGGAACGAATTCTAATTAGATTGTAGGCGCCACGAAGATCCAACTTAGTAAATATCCGAGCTCCCTTGATGCGATCAAATAGCTCAGTGATCAGCGGAATGGGATACCGATTCTTGATAGTAATGGCGTTGAGTCCACGAAAATCTATACAAGGGCGTAATGATCCATCCTTCTTTTTGACGAAGAAGAACCCAGCTCCAGCGGGAGAGGTGGAAGGTCGAATGAAGCCACGCTGGAGATTCTCCTGTATGTACTCAGATGTGGCTTGAGTTTCGGGCAACGAGAGAGGATAGACCCGGCCCCTGGGAGGAGTCTTGCCAGGTAGAAGGTCGATCGGACAATCCCAAGAACGATGAGGAGGAAGACGTTCAGACTGAGCTTTATCAAACACATCGGCAAAAGAAGCATACTGAGGAGGGAGTCCCGGGGAGGAAGATGTGATGGAAGATTGCTGTACTTTAAGAGGAGTCACTTGAGAAAGACAACGATGGTGACATTCAGACCCCCAAGACGTAACTTGAGGAGTGCGCCAGTCAATCTGGGGAGAGTGACACTGAAGCCATGGAAGGCCTAAGACAATCGGACTTGTCGTAACTGGAAGAATTAAAAACGAAATTTCTTCATGGTGTAGTACACCAATTTGAAGGGTTACTGGAGACGTACTCTGGGTGATGAGACCATTGATGAGACGTGATCCATCTATAGCCGTCACAGTAATGGGTGTTTTTAAAGTGATCACTGGTAGGGACCATTGATTCACTAGTGATTTAGAAATGAAATTTCCTGCTGCTCCGGAATCAATCAATGCCTGTGACTCAAAGGATTTGGTAGCAAAGGAGATCGTAACATCAAAAGCGCAGGCTTTAGATTTCATAGACAATGGAGAGGACTCCAGGGACCCTAACTTCACCTCTCCAGAACTAGTTAGGGCCTGGCATTTCCCGATCTCTTAGGGCAAGAGCTGAGCATATGCGTGGAATCAGCACAATAGATACAGAGTCTATTCTTTACTCTTCGTTTCCTCTCCTCTGAAGATAATTTGGAACGTCCTATCTCCATGGGAATCACAGAGGATGGAGCTGGACGAAATTGAGGGTTTGAACGAAGAGGTGCTTTGACAGCCGTTGTTTTCTCAGACTCTCTTTCCCGAAATCTCATATCTACACGATGGCAAAGAGAGATCAAATCTTCTAGTGACGAAGGAAGCTCTTGGGTAGTCAGTGCATCTTTAATTTTATCGGAGAGCCCCTGCCAGAAGGCGGCAACTAATGCTTCAGTGTTCCACTGAAGTTCAGAGGCTAAGATCCTAAATTGAATGACATACTGTCCTACTGTATGGGAGCCTTGTCGCAAACGAAGAATGCTGGAAGCAGCGGAGGTCACACGACCTGGTTCATCGAACACACTTCGGAACGTGGAAATGAATTTGGCACTATCTTGTAGAATTGGATCGTTTCTTTCCCACAGAGGGGAGGCCCAAGCCAGGGCTTGTCCGGAAAACAATGAGATAAGATAGGCCACTCTGGAACGATGGGTAGAAAAATTTTGAGGTTGGAGTTCAAAATGGACTGAACATTGGTTAAGGAAACCTCTACAAGTTTTGGGGTCCCCGTCATATTTTGACGGAGTAGGCAGGTGAAGCGTAGGAGCTGTAGACACCTGGGATGGCACTGGGGAAACGGAGGAAAGCACAGGAGCTTCAATATTAGCTGTAACAGTCTGTCCAGATGTTCCTTGGGAGGTTAACGATTGGTAACATTGAAGTAACAGCTGTTGGCGAGCATCCTGTTGCTCCACACGGCTGACCAGATGCTGCAGCATCTCTTTAGCGGTAGGTTCCGTATCTGGGTCTGTCATGGCCTGATCTTACTGTCACGGGCACTAGGAGTCTTTACCCAGGGATCACCAGGTGATAGGCTTACCAGAGCAGTATAGGTGGTAATATGGTACTCTGGTAGTAGGGTGATCACGGAACAGGAAATAGTAGCTGATGAGATGCGCAGGAAAGTCTATGACTAGCAGCACTGGCAATATGGAGTAGTAATACACGAGGAACTGTATGGACAAAGGACACGTGAAGGTAGTCAGTGGTCTGCGGTAGCAAGTTGTACCACTGCTATAGTGAGGAGGAATGTCCAACAGAAACGAGGGGGTGATGAGAGTCAGCGGTCTGCGGATAGCAAGTTGTACCGCTGTCTGAGTGAAGGAATGGAATCCAAGTGGAGGGATCCGGGTAGTCAGTGGTCTGCGATAGCAAGTTGTACCACTGCTATGTGAGAGGATACTGGAACAGGTGATACAGGAAACAGGGATCAGTGGTCTGCCTTCAGCAAGTTGTACCACTGAATATATATGTGAGGAGGTGCACGGGAAGAGACTGCAACACAAGATATACACGGGCACCTTGACTTTGAACCACAGTAATATGCACAATATTAATGTATAGATGACTGAACAACACTGCCAATATAGAAAGTCTCTTGAAGTAGTCCAGCATAAGATAACACAGTCAATGATGGCAATAGACTCAGTGGATAGCACACTCCAGAGAAGAACCAACACAGTCCAGCAAGGTATGCAATACACAGCACAGTCAATGAGAAGTATGCATACCGTGGTTCAGGAGAAGGCAGTCAGACAGGAGTGCAGAGATACCTGAACGGCCGGAGGCCGGCAGGATGCGAAGTCCCTGGATGGGTGAAGCGGTGGTCTAGTAGGTGCAGCGCACAGGTAGGTAGACCAGCAGGGACACGCAGGAAAGCGTGGAGAGCGGATCAGCAGTAGATGGATAAGTCGCGCTGAGGAGTAGTAGCAGCGGGACTCTGCGGGAACACGGTGGTAGCCAATAGCAACCAGCAGGTGCAGTAACGATGGGACACTGGAGAGCAGAGTTGAACTGGAACTGTTGATCACGGAGAATAGCGGGTAGTACCATAGGCAGCAGACTCAAGGAAACACGGGAGAGTTGACAAGGACTGAAGACTGAAGCGCCCAGAGGCAGCGGATAGGAATCAGCCCAAACAGTCACGATGAAACACAGACGAGTTGCAGGTTGAAGACTGTAGTGCACGGAGGCAGCGGATAGGAATCAGCTAGCAGTCACGATGATGAAACACAGACGAGTTGCAGGTTGAAGACTGTAGTGCACGGAGGCAGCGGATAGGAATCAGCTGGCAGTCACAATAATGAACAGGTGAATGGAAGTGAATGAAAGGCTGTAGTGCACGGAGGCAGCGGATAGCATAAGCTAACAGTCCCAATAATACATGGTAGAGTTGAAGTGGTTAGAAGACTGTAGTGCACGGAGGCAGCGGATAGGAATCAGCTCACAGTCACGATGATACAGTTGATGGTAGAAGCGGTATAGAAGACTGTAGTGCACGGAGGCAGCGGATAGGAATCAGCTCACAGTCACGATGATACAGTTGATGGTAGAAGTGGTATAGGAGACTGTAGTGCACGGAGGCAGCGGATAGGAATCAGCTCACAGTCACGATGATACAGTTGATGGTAGAAGTGGTATAGGAACCACAGTAGTAGAAGTGGTTTGGAAACCACAGAGGTAGAAGTGGTTTGGAAACCACAGGAATCAGCAGGGCTGAAAAAACGAGGAAACACAGGAACACCTTCAGAGACTCATAGGGAATGAGACTCCAAGATCAGGCCACGTGGTGTTGACCACAGGTGCTTAATATAGGGAGGTTGCCTGATCTGCCAATTAAGTTAAAGGGACATACACTGAAGGTTTGGAAAGGGCTGCGCATGCGCAGTCCCTCAGGATGGAGGACGGCCACGGTTCCTAAATGTCCGGGAAGAAGCACTCACGGTCCGGTGAGTGACAGTAAGCCAGCAGGGGGCACCAGGTTCCTCATATATTTAAAGAAACATACAATACATATATTCAGAGCCCCCATCTCTTAGGAGCGATTAGTCATGTGACCAAGCCCACAGAGTAGATGATTGGTCCTTTAAAGCACTACACCGCTCTTCTACCCCATCCAGTCCCCCCGTTGTCATACAGGAAAGTGCATTTCTATAGACACACATAGAATATAATAAAAATGTGGAAATGTGATACGTTACAAGTAATGTTTTCAGGAGAGGGAGGTTGAGGGCAGCCTAGTGGCTCAGAAGCACTAGACATGCCCATGATGTGGACAAGCCCCTAAAGTAACACAGCCCTGCTCCCTGTTGGGGTTAAGTTATTTATGTTGGGAGGTATGCCATTATGAAGCTCCATCGATGCACAGTACAAAACGTCTGTATTAATACCAGTGCAACTACTCTGTACTTTCTTCGGACACTGTCGGTTTGAAGAACTCCTCCATGGTGCAAACTTCTGATCCTTGACAAATACCACCGTTCCCGCCCGCTTGGGACGAAGTCTAGGCGCAATTGCAGAAAATGAGGTGCAGAGCATTAGCAAAGAGTACTATGCACCTCACAAACTACCTCCCCTCTGTGTACATGACTGATGTTCTTAGGTTATTGATTACTATAGATTGCTATGTCAGTTATTGTCAGAAGGGTCAAAATAAAATGTATAGATATGAAACACATTTGTCAGAATTCAGATTTTCATTGTTCAATATTTTATACATTTTATTAATAAAATTAATCCATAATAATTGCACTTAAAACCATACCAAGAGGATACATCACATAACTTCTGAAGTTTTCGGTTTTGACAAACATGGCTAACGTACTCCCTACACTCCCTACTCTCCGGGTTCTTGCTAGTTGGGAGATGCCCCCCCACCACACTCACCTCTTTTACCTCCAAGAAGGGAGATATAAAAAAGCTAAGCAAGTATGATTCCCTATATACCCCATTTTTCCTGCAATTTCCTTATGGTATTTCTGCTAGTATCTTGTGCCTGTATTGATCTGCACCCCAGGTCAGTGAATATTTTACACATTCAAAGCATAACGTCTGCAAACAAGTGCTGGCTGTATCATGTCAATCAAATCTCTGCAAAGAATTGTGCGGGCAGTTGGCCCAAAAGCAATTAAGGCGACGCTGGTTGGAATGTTTCTAGGAAATTCTACAAATCACTCTGTAATCTATGTAGACAGCTTCTGAAGTATAATACCAGGAAGATATGAGAATGAAGAACTGACACATTGTAACAGCTGAACAGAATATACAGCATTACGCACATTGTTTATATACTGGAGAAGAACGAGTGGGACTCACCCTTCACTTCTAACTGCACTCAGGTTAATTATTTCTTTTTCGCTGCCAGAGAGAAGTTTAATAAAGTAAATGCTGAACGCCTTAAGAATTATCCTGAAATAGACTGATGCAAAGCTGCAAACAGATGGTATATGAGTGAGATATCACGCTGTCATCATATATAATAACTACACACATAAAAATGTTTACTAGTCCTTGTGCAGGCTGTGAAATAAGCAGCTGTCTACCAGATGTACCGACTTCAGGTGAAATGTAGAAGACACTTAACAAACTTTATTTTTTTATTGAGATTTCCAGGTAGTCACACATTTTTGGGGTGGTTTTCGGAGCAGGGTGACCAATAACCAAAAATATTTTTGATGACCATTTTAATGAAAATGAAAAGAAAAATATTGACTGGTGATTTTCTTGACTAATTGTTTATTGCTCAACTTTATTTAGCTGGGACCCAATTGTCACTGTGGCTGGGCTAGGTCCAGGCCCAAACGCCCCTCTAAAGCTGCACATTGGGTAGACTGGGCCCGGAGAAGCAGCCCCCGCGGGCTCAAAATTTGTTGATGGCAATGTACTGCAAATCTATAGTCTGGTGCCTAATTTTGGCTGAAAGTATATTCATTGACTTGTCTGCTACATTTCAACTTTGGCACGACCTTATGGATCGTACATATGGCTGCTGCAGTGTTGCACAGCTGACAGATCAGACAAATAGGAGAGATCCTATTTCTTAACATATTTACTAAGTAAATTTAATATGTGTGACCTATTGCCATTAAGAGAGAAGTGGGAGGTTGACCTGGGCCCCCATAAAGATGAGGACTAGTAGATTATACTAAGTAGCTACGGTCACTCCACTGACCTTGTGAGTGTATCTTGTCAATGTCAGTGTATGGTAAACAAGGCGCATGTATCAATTTATTTATTCTTATTTACGAATGATTAATGACAATGTCTGCCCAATCACATCAATGTACAATTACGGCACACACCTTCCAATACAATCAGTGTTTATTGGATTATTCTTAATCAGGTTGCAAGTAAAAGAAAAAAGAAAAACAAAGGATTTATTTCACATTACAGATCTGATCTGACAGAACAGAACAACCAAACAATATATACAACAGTTATAGTAACTTTAATTGCGTGATTAGGAATCACACATTTGAATCTGATGTTTCTGGATACAAAATTTCCACCTCATCTGATCGGACTATCGATCGATTTGGCTATCTACATTTCATCATGTGGGATTAATTATTAAGCTCACGCAGATTGACTTTTGCACAATACGATAATAGAAACAATTGCATCGATTAATCTTATTGAAACGTTTGTGTAGCCGGCGTTCATCTCACTGCCGTTGTGTTGTAGTTTGAGTATGGTTTTTTTAATGTATTTTTACAAAATATAATGCCCCTTCTCCTATGTGCTATCAGGATAGAAGAAGCCACGTCGGATTCTGTGATCTGTTTCTATTTTCAAAACATAGTATAATTTTATCGCCTAAATGAAACCTTAAGTACACAGACGTGGGCAACATCTTTTGTGTAAAACATTCCAATACCTCCTGTGTGTTCTCATGAATATGTAACTTAGCTAACAGATAACGCTACACTCTTTTATAATGCTATATTTTCACTATCAGGATGTGTCACCTGTTGGTGATGGAACGCACGCCATATAAAAAAACCACTGACTTATTAACTTTCATTTATATTATATATATGTAAATCTTCCATCGGTTGCTTTCTGGAACTTGTCTTCATATTTCCGTCTCTTTTTTCAAATAAAACGATTTTATTGAATTCTCTCTGTCTTGTAAACACTGTGTAATAACTGCTGTGTGCATTTGTGTTTTATTTGCAGAAGGATTAATAAAATACACAGGTTAGCCGATATCATGGATAGGAAACAACAGTGTGACTGTAATAATGTTCTCTCCTTCCGTCATATATCAAATTTTATAGGACACGTAAGACGGTGGAATATCACTTGTCCGTCTGCAAAGCTGAGCAACTTTCTGCACTAAGAATCAACCAGGAAAGTATTATATCTAGTACTTTATTTAATATAATGCATATTAATTAATATAGCAGAACTTTCTGTGCAACATAACTTTTCAACTGATGAGTTGTGATGTTGGACCTCACCAATTATAAAAGTATTCTGCACTAACCCCTACATTGCTCACTGATGAGAGTCACGTTACTATCAGCTGTAATGTGCTGATTCCAAATCAGTGAATCAGTAGAATACGGGAGAACAAAATAGCATTTTGATTCATTAGTACCAGTGTCCACTCTCTTCCCATTAGACATGAGTGAAACTTTTCAAAAGTCATATATCATCGTCTCATTCCGAATTTGGCCGTAACATTTTTAAATGTCTTTCAACAGAATTTTACCTTAATTTTTGCACCGCCCAGAATTCCCAAGAACAAGCCAACTATAAGCAATTTTCCATGTCGGACGCTTGTGATTGGCTGCGGGGGATTCTGTCCACTCCCAGATTTGAACATTTAGTAGCAGTCAGTGCTAGTGTAGGGGTGGGTGTTTTTTTTATAGATATTTTTCGGAGAGTGGGTGGGGGGGTACCATTTTGAAAATGACAGATAAAAAAAAAATAAAAGATTTTATTTTACATTTAATAGAGTAGTGGACAAGGGTTTAGCGAGACATTTATTCAGATATATTTGTTTGAAACTTTGACCTCAACTTTTAAAGAAATGCCTGCACCCAAACCGCGCGGAGATACAGAAATTATTTTAAACAAAATAATTTAACTAGCTCCAAAAACCCTAGCTTAGCCCTGAGGTCTAAGGCCATCTGAAGATCATGTTCGCCGTTCCTCCCTGTGGGGAGAGCATTGCAAGAGAGGGGTCTTCGGATCTCTCGCCGCACCCTTCCTGCTCCCCCCCCCCCCGGTAACTACCGCAATATGGCAAGGTCACACATGCGAAGTAACGACTCCAGGTCAGATCCCTGGGTCCCTCTGTAGGGAGAGTCATTGTCAGGACAGGCTCCTATCGGACACATTGTCCCAGGATGATTCTTTAGTTAATGACTGCAAAATATCATTGCGATAAAGGATAAAATATATGGGGGACGTATGCTGCTATTAATCAATAGACCCCTAAGAGCTTAGTGTGAACTATTTTAATTTGCGCTGAAAATAAATTAAAAGCTTTGATTTGATTTTGAAGCGAGCAAAACATTTATCAAGAATCTGGAAGGATAACGTTAATAATGTTACTAATATTAATACAGAGCTCGGAACAAACAAAAAATTTCAACAAGCCCAATAACTTTTATTAAAATCAACCTTTTTTTTCACAGTAACTCTCACGGGTGAAATCTGAATAAACTGCGACACAACAAAGGATTATCATTTCATCCGTCATGTACCACAATCAGACTGATTACGTGTTATAAACATTACGCGATAACTGACAAGCATGAAAACAGTTTCTACTTTTAACTCTCTTAAAGGGTAATTGCACTGAAGAAATCATAATTCTCCACGAAATTATCTGCTGAAAACTCAGAAACACATCACTGCTGCAATTTCACATGGGCGTAAATAACTGACCTTCTTTATCGACATCTGTAACCATTGAAGCAGTGCAGATTGTTTCCGTTTTTCACCATGTGTGGAACTGCAGCCAAGGTCAGGAAGTTGTAGTACACAGCAAAATGATTTTAATTAGGGAACATCTGCTTTAAAGATGGCAGAAATTTAGTGGGTTGAAACAGCATTAATGTCCATTTATATATTCACTAAGAATGAGGGACATGACTGAGGAACTTGGTGTTGAACTTCTGGAGAAGGTGAATCTGCAAAACTTAAAATGATCATAAGATATCTTGTTATCTGATTAAAGCACATTGTGATAATTGTTTTGATGGAATTTTGATCCAGATTGTAACTTTAATTTGGATCCAATTTGGAAATAAATGGAGGATGTTTATCTTCAGAATAGATACAATGGGATATTAGTCAAAAAGGAGCGGATTAAGTTTGTATAAGATGAGATCAGTTTTGCTGCATATCGACCACAATGGGAAATTCATGAATTAATCGGCTGATTTACCATTGGAGAGAAATGCCCTATTGCGCCCCAGAACAACGAAAGGTTACCACCTTTGCCTGTACATGGGGAAGCCCATTTAACAAATCTCATGACAGTTCTTTGTATAAAGCATTGTTTTAATGTGAGCATGTTTTTTGTGGTTTTTTTATTATTTTAACAATTTTTAATTTTTTAATTATAATTTCTAATTTTAAACTTTTTTTTTTTTTTACTTTATTTCTGGCCTCTCAGTTCCATTGTGCATACACATCATGTTTGATAAAGTCTGTCAAAAAGGAATTTTGATTTGCCCCGATAAGCACCAATAATAAGCAAGTTATTCTGAGACTCTGTATAAGGAACTAATGACAACTAATGACACTTTTATGTATTTAAATTCCAAAGCACTGAGCTTAGCACATGAAATAAGGTGGAAATCATAGCGTGTTTAGTATCGGTGGGAAATGTCTTGTGTTCTACATAGATGTAAACGTTCTACTGTAAAATGGGAAGCAATTGCAAAATTAAAAACTCAAAAATGAAGTTTGTATATAAGTATATTCTCTAAAAATGACAAACATTTGGTTAAGCTGTATCACATTTCAATACAATTCACTGCACCCGAATGTTCCATGGAATTAGGACATGGGAATTGTACAAATGCCGTGACAAAAAATTATGTATTTTTTGTATTTTTTAAATATGTTTATTAATCTTCTGTTTTGAAATAAATAGGCTGTCGTTTATCTTTCGCCTTATATCGCTTTATGATTCACTTTACCTCTGAGAATGATTAAAAACGTTTCCCTTAAAAGGCTGGGATCCAGTATTGGTATTTGAATTATTTACTATAGACAGAAGTGACGTTTTCAAAACTGTTCCGCAAAATATTTTCCGTTTTTCAAACTCGGTGGCAAACAAAAATTCTTGCTGCACCGGTACAATATGGCCTTTAATTTGTCCAGTACTCCCCCAACACTACCCAGCAGAATGAATTGAACGTCCTAACCCAAACTCTAGTCAAGGGCTATAAATTGTACGAAATTTACAGACACTGAGCAGAATGGCAAAAGGTTATATCGATGGATCATCGCCGTGAGAATTTTTTACATGGCGACTTGTCTCAGTGTTCAGAGCGTTTGCACGGGACATGCAGCTAGTCATTAAACTATTATTATTATTATTATTACTATTATTATTATAATTATTATTATTATTCTTTATTTATTAATAAAGTAACCAATGTACATCTAACAATGAAATTTAACCAAGGATCTGGGTTTATCAACCCACAGCCTTGTAAAAGCATCATTTTGGCAATTTCAAATCCAGAACTAATAAAAGTGCATAGACCTTGCAATATGCACATTGGTTCATTTTCACATAATACGCACATGTGTATAAACCTGGAATCAGGGATATTTAAGTGCATGAGCAAATGGACCGTTACTTAATGTCACGCTGTCAGATCTAAACGTAGTGGCATAATGGAGATGAGATGGTAAGTACATTCTACATCATTTAACTCCCACAGCAAAAAAGCAAATAAGCAGATTGATTTGGTTATTTTTAGATGATGTCCAAATATTGCAGGTTGTCATGTGCTATTTTATTTATAGAATTGTGCATACCATTATGCCTCATTAACATTATTTATCAATGCTTATTCATTTTGTAGAATACATTATAAATAAAAATAGAATTCCCCACACACCACTTTTATTTTCCAAAATTCATATTCATATGATAGAAAGATGATTTGCAAATGATTGTTCATTTTTCTGCTGATTGTTAGTGGAAAAATAAATGAGAAGAAGAAGAAAGAAGAAGAAGAAGAAGAAGAAATATGAAGAAAGAAGAAAAAGAAGAAACAAGTAAAAGAAGAAAGAAGAAGAATAGAGAAGACGAAGGAAGAAGAAGAAGAAGAAACAAGAAAAAGAAGAAACAAGAAAAAGAAGAAACAAGAAAAAGAAGAAACAAGGAAAAGAAAGAAGACGAATGAAGAGGAAGAAGAAGATGAAGAAGAAACAAGAAAGAAGAAAAAAGGAAGAAGAAAAAAGGAAGAAGAAAAAAGGAAGAAGGAAGAAGAAGAATACAAGCTGTTTCTGCCTGTGAGCTGGGTAAGCTCTCACCCTCCACCATTTTCTATTTGCTACAACAGAACTTGTCATGCAGCCAAGACTATTGTTTTGTTTGATCATGTGACATTATTGTAACAATGTTGCAGCATTCTGAGAACAGTTAACCCTTAGGGTTTTGGTTTTTTTTTGACCGCGTTAAGTCATTTTAACGCTGTTTTTTATCATTTTCGAGCAGGTTAACTTTACCCGCGATTCAACTCAATTTTTAACGCTCAGGTTTTTTTTTCATGAAACGGTCCTCTCGCGCTCCAGTAGAAGGTCTATTGAAAGTATAGGGCGTGCGAGAGGCAGCCGCGTTTAAAGCTATTCAATTGTTTTTTAACACGGTGCGTTAAACAGGAAAATATGCTGTTTTATCTCGCACCTCTTTGGGGTGTGTTAAAAATAAAAAACCTCTGAAAAGTATTTGAAATCATGTGGAAAAAAACTAAAACTTATGTTTATCACTAATGTCTAACTTGTGTAAGTTGATTTTCTTGTGAAAAAATAATGAAATAAAATAAACATTAAAAAATAAATAAAATCACAAATTAATTATATTTATGTATGTTTTTGGTACAAATATGAATGTAGTAATGTGTTTTGACATGTTATAGATGATTCTATGGTAAAAAATAGTTCAATTAAAAAAATATGCTAAATGAAGTACTGTAATGTAGATATTATCAATGTGCAATGCAATATTATGTATGGAAATGTATGCAAAACCTTTTTTTTTGTGTTATACATGAACGCGTTAAAACTCCCCTTGACTCCCCTAAAAACTCGTAAACACAATGTTTAACGCGCAGGGACAGCCTTCCCTCTTTTTCAATTGAATTGCACGACTTTTCCCGCTGCGCTAATTAAAACGGTCGCTATTGCCGACAAAAACCTGCGGGAGATTTTTTTTTTTTACACTGCGGGGAAAAAAATAAACTCGCTGACAATTGAATATCCCCTTAGTGCTGTTTTTCAACCATAAGAGTCGCATCAGACGGACAATTTGAACACGTTAGCTCTTCTGTATAAGGATGTTTTGCCTTTACAACATTCCCGGTCAGCTCCCTTGTTTTATACATTAGAAACAGTTCAACAAACGAGTTGTTTCAAAATAATGTTTCAGTGTAGAAAAAAATGGAAGTTTTGCTCTTTCCGGTGCCATAATCACAAATATCTCTTCTTACTAAAGTCTAGATTACCGAACTGGAACAGCCTGTCTCTGGCTGAATGCTTAAATTAGAAATAAAATATCAGCCGGACCCCAGGGACACAATGCATTTACGTGTGATTTGTAGCTATTCTGATCCCTCCATCCATCTACAGCTGGGATTCCTAAACTGCAGACATACGTTTGCTCCCAGCCTTTTTTTTAATCTTGTATTCGGATTGAGTAGGTGTCTTGCTCTCTGCACAGATAGTAACTAGAGAGCAGCACATCAAATGTTTTATCTGCTAGTTTAAATGTCACAAGAACAAATAACAATCTTTAAAACATCCATTTAAAGGACACCAGTCGACAACTGTTAATTGACTGTGAAGCGGCGATGGGTAGCCTGATACACTCTAAGGGACGCATATTACCCTTAATAATTTAAAACTATTTAGTCAAAGAGAGACGCTTCTCTGTAATAAATATCAACAGGGATTTTAATGTGATATAAACAAGTGTTACAAGCTACAGCAAAGAAACTTTACAAAGGGTGGTAGCTGGAGGGCCAATGGTTAGAGGGTACATAACATACCAAAGGAGTACACATTTACTAGGGCTTATTCACTAACAATGAATTTAGGTACAACATTTGCAGTGAATCAGAGCAGCCAATCAACAATTAGCTTTTCTCTGTCTAGTGCTGTGATTGGTTGCTGGAGCTTAGTGAAAATGTTGCCCCAAATTCCAATGCTAGTAAATGACTCACATATGAGCCAGCACATTTTTCGTTTTTTATTTCTACACAGTGGTTTAGTAAGTAATAAGGTAGTGACGATGTATAACTCTACTTAGGAAATCTCTATAGAACACATGTGAGTATTTGTTACGGTGAAAAGAGCCTTATGGTGCTTTGCCGTAACTTTATGACACTACAGTAATGAAGCTGCAGAGAGTCGTAATGATCCCTTTAGTTATTTATCATTCACTGAGGACTTAGTCTTCCCAGACTCTTTCTGCAGATGTAGCTGTAAATATTCAGGAAGATTTTGGACCTCGTCCAGCTTGTGAGATGGTTCCAGTGGGTTTTTGAGGCCTGGACGGTGGGATTACATACAAAGCCCTGTACAGACATTAGTAGAAGAACAAAGTACAGGTTGGGCTGTACGCCGGTTCACACAGTCCACATCCAATGGACAGAGAAGAGAATAGAAACCAATCACACATTTGCTATCGTTATTCACACAACAGGACACTGAACCAGCAAAGGGCAGAGAAAGGAAATTTGGAAGGTAAAGGAGCAATAACAAAAGTCCCCTATATTGTCTTCACATCATCAAGACAAAATTGACCCCAGTCTCTCTCAGACTCTGTGTGTGTGTGTGTGTGTGTGTGTGTGTGTGTGTGTGTTAGGGAATTTAGACTGTAAGCTCCAATGGGGCAGGGACTGATGTGAGTGAGCTCTCTGTACAGCACTGCGGAATTAGTGGCGCTATATAAATAAATGGTGATGATGATGATGAATATTTAGTTTACTTTTCACTCCAGTACATATTATTTCCTTGTGGCTGCTCCTAATATGCTATAAAATAAGCTCTCATCCCCGAAATGGCTTTTTTTTCTGTAATTACAATTAGCTGTGCACTTCTGCATCGCTATGCAAATCATATCACGCGTGTGTTCGCATTAAATGCATCGCTCTAGTCCTCTCTCCTCACTAATCTGCGTGATTATTTTATGTTCCTGGGAAATGACAATATAAATATGCATGCAGACAGCTTCACTAATCAATATCTATACTGAAATATAAAATCTCTAGCTATGGGTTGGCTTATTTGCAGGGTTTTCCAGATGTATTGTAATATAAATGGAATGTAATATATATTCTGCTACTGTAGTATAATAACGTATATAATTCTTTTGAAAGTAAAAGTTTGTGCAGACACCTCACCTATTATAATACTGAAGTTTCTTACTATTTAATTGTATGAGTCATATATATATATATATATATATATATATATATATATATAAATATATATTAGAAAGTCAAGAAAATCTGAATTGACTTTTAATACCTGTTACAATATACAGTGGGGGGGACATTATTCCTTATAATGAACACTGAAGTTGTGACATTAGAACTTACATTTGTATCTCAAGATACATCTAACTACAAAACAGTAGTATTTGCGCCAGGCTTATTACAGGCGTACAAGTGTATATACTTATGACCAATGTTACAGCAATGTGGTATAATAGTGTTAGCAGTAAACGCTAAAGTTGCATTACCCTGTTTCTGCAGAATATGCTCTGTACAGCGCTGCGGAATTGGTGGCGCTATATAAATGAATGATGATGATGATGATAATATAATAATGCATGGAGAATAGTGTCTGGTTATTAATTAAAGATAAAGTCGAATAACAGCGCTAGGGGGGTGTGGGCACGCCCTCCTCGTGATGTGACCACGCCCACATGCCCCGCATCCAGCTTTTCTCATTGTTAGCGCATGGGAACAAGTTTGTCTCTCGCATTTGTTCCGCTTTTCTATGTCGCGCGATCAACCTCTAACTGATCAATGACCGGAAATGATCAATGCGATTACTGTCTGCCGTTAATAATTCCAGGCTGCAGTTTCAATCCTACGGACCAGAAATCACGTGTACGCCAATAAAACAAACTTTTTACTTGGAACTTAATATTGATCTGGGAGACAAGTTACAATGCATCGCTTATCAATAATGTATGACAAGGGGAGAGTGGATGTCACATCTCTGTTCCCACTAATGACAATTGTATTTTTTTACTCTCTGAATCAATATTCTGAGTTTTGCATTTATCTAACAAATCCAGACACCAGAAAAATAAGGAAAAGTAAAAAAAGCTTCACAACTTTATGTTAAATGAACTTATACATGTTATTTGTGTGAATATTATATATATATATATATATATATATATATATATATATATATATATACACAAGTTAACCCGTGCATGATACTCATGCATTCTAGTCAAATCAAGCTACTTAAGGTGTTAAAAAGGTTCTTGTCATGCATTTGGGCCTAGCCCAGGCCTCCTCAGGGGAAGAGCGTTACTTCCCGACGCAAGCGCCCTTTTTTAACGAGGTTTTGTCCACATGTCACCACCTCATCATTTTTCTCCATCACCTCATCCTTCATCTTCATCGCCACATCCTTCATCAAGCTACTTAAGGTGTTAAAAACTCCCCACTGTCATCCCCGGCAACCACCAACCACTCCCAACTGTCACTTCTCCTTCAAGAAATATATAGGTCAGTGTATAACTCTGCCCAGCAGGTGGCGCTGCAGCTTGGGTTTTTTTTTTTTATCCACACACGCCACTAGGCATTTATATAGTAGATATATATATATATATATATATATATATATATATAGTGACCGTGTGAGGGGATCAGATACCATCTCCTGGAATAGATGGAGGTGAACAGCAGCAATGATGTCACACAGGTCCAGGGATTTTAGTACAACTGGACTCCGTCAGTTTTATTAAGCAACAAAACTAAAAGATAACTTCAAAATAAAGACCTTGCTGTCCGGCTCTAGCTAAACATATATCAAGTCTGACTATAAACCTAAAGTGAAACATAACCAGCGTAGTATAGTTCGGTCACAGCGAAAGTCACAAGGTTTTCTCTCACCGAGACCCACCAGCCTCAGTCCCCAGGCAGAGAGAGAGACTGTGCTGAGGAGCAGCCTTTTACCTGCACTGCTCAGGTGCACGTCCTAATTAGCAGCAGGTTAGCAGGTCACGTGACAGGCCTAATGGATGGAACCCGCCATACTCTTCCATCCATTGATCCCAGGACCCTTTTCCGACTCTTCCACAAGCCTTTAGTCTTGTAACAGCTCACAGCTACTACAAACACACATTCTCCTGGGGTTTTAAAATCAGTATGTGAGAAATCTAGGTGCAATGTACCTGTTATCATAACCTCACCATTGATTCTGTCACAATATATATATATATATATTTAGAGAGAGAGAGAGAGAGAGAGAACATTACATTTAATTACTATATGTAATTGCAATTGTTTTGATAAGTGTACACTACTGCCCCCTGCAGATGACAGGCATTATATACCCTTATAAAGTTTTATGAGAATGCAGTCGATCGATTTTCTAAGAAATTCATTATTTGCCAGGGCATGGGCAGGGCACTGTTGGATGTTTGTAGAACGTAAGTGGGGCTACGGTAAGCTAATCATGTTCCGTCTTCTGCCCTCAGAGCAGTGAGCCCACCTGTCCAATTTTTTGCAGCCCATTGTAATCTTATTTAAGAACTACGCATTACGATGGCGAAGGGACCTTCTAAAGGTGTTTCCAACCGCCACCATGTGCTGAGGACATCCCCTCTTCCGTCACACCAGTGTTTTGTTTGTGGACCCTCGAATGAGACCCCCGTCAATGGCTCAGTGTCCCAGTGCTAACACTTCTTCTGGTTCTGACACATGGCCGGAAGTGACATCAGCATCCTGATTGGACAAGTGCTGCTCCAATCAAGGGACAGCTTTCATTAATTGGGTCGGATATTCCAGAGCTCAAAGATCATTATGAGATTCTGACCAGCAGATGTTGCGAGCAATAGTAAGTTATAAAATCCCGCTGTACTGAGGAAGTAACAGGGGTCTGGAGCAAGAGAATCCCACAAAATTGTTGGCAATGGGCGTTCATAGAACTGCATTTAAGCAAACAGTTTCTCTCATCTTTTTTACTGAGTTTGGGACGCTGGACCCAGCTAACAATAGGTCCCACTGATGTCTGACTTTTCTGTTTAGAAAGGATTAGTAGCAGGATCTATGCAGACTATCAGGTAAAGAGTCAGATCACTCTCCGCACTTCGGACATTCTCAGTCCTTCTGCGGCTGTGTACACACTACAGGTTTTTCACCCGATAATCAGGCCAATCACACACTATACAACTGTTAGGTCAGATATCACATTAGTAATTTGATTTTACAAAATGGACTAAATATCTCTATAAACGATGGAATGGTGTTGGGCAATTTCTGCAGTGTGTACGCACTGACAACCAGCAGTGTAGACAGATATCTGTACAGTGTACAGGGTCACAATCATTCTAGCCGATGGTTATGAGAGATGAATAGCACAGATCTGACGGTAAATCCTGTAGGTGTGTACACAGGAATCGGCATGATCATCGGGACTTTTAGTGATTGGTAAAATCATTAATGATATCACATCAAGAGAAATTGTCTGCAGTGTGTACCCAGCCTAAGTTATTCAATAAGTCTCAGAATTTAACTTTAAATGAGTAGTATTACATCTATGAACTAAGAAAAAACTGATATTAGCTAAATATTATATACGACCTTCTTCATTCTGAAAGTGGACTTAGTCTGCAGGAAAGAATGATTCTACGTCTTAATCTATAAGTTCTTTATAAATGCAGATCCTGTGCTCACTTTGCCGTCGGTGCAGTGTGAGGTTTTATGGCTAATAAGATATTAGAGGATGTAAGTTGCATTAAAGGTAACTGTCACTTTTGGAAGCCGGCAGGTGAATTAATATGAAAGGATGAAATTCTGTTATGCAGGATCTGTCTGTGATTGGAGGGTTTCTAGCCCTGCGATAAGCGGTAACTTAAAACCAGCGATATCGCCACTTATTAATAAATAGACCTTTAATTATCCGATAGCATTAACTTTATCTGAACCTGGTTAATCGAGTGACCGGGGGAGACGTGGCTGATCTGCTCGGCTCCTGTAGCGACACGGCACTGAATGCCGCACCGTAACTTATTCCTCGCCGCGGTGCACCTTACTCAATCACCAATTAGTTATAAGTGTTATTAATATTACCATCAACATTTGTTTGAAATTCCAAGAATGAAATAGATTCATACAAAGTTACAGTCATTACATATTTAGGGAAAGAATCGCTTTGACGCCAATATGGAGGCTGTTTCACATTAGTTCTCCGTTAGCAAATATCCCACAAGCACAGGAGGGATTAAAAAGCTGATTTCTGTTTTGCTAACGTTATTATTGCAGTGACATAAGTTGTAATCCATCTTACTAAAATATTATTCCTCTGACAGATAATACCGAAGGAGCGTTAAATCTTTCCATATGTATTGTTTACCTCATTAGGTCAATTGCTTTAAATCGCCTACTTGATTCAGTCAGCGCTGATGATCCGAGCCCTGGAGGGAGGGGATCCTGAGTTAGGGAACGGATTAATGAGGGTCTGTGGGCTCCTCACCTCTATGTAAGGGTGGAAAAAATACAGAACGGCGGCTACAAGTGACCAGAATGTTTCTGCACTTTTCAAATTTCTACTAATATCAGAGTTTCGTGGACAAGTAACCAGTTTGCAAAATCACGCTCCATTTTTTTTTTATATACAAAAATTGTGTTTTAATAGGGTACCACCCTTGGATGTGTATTTGCGGTGAGTGCACTTCTCTCCCTTATTTCCAAATGTTTTTACAAACATGTTAAAGATAACAATGTATTGAGCAGATGTGCAGTGCAAATGGTTTTATATAACCTAAAAATTAAATTTTTAAACATTCTTTTCATACCCATTAATGAAAGGTTTGTGAATCGATTTTAAAATCAGGAACATTCAGGCCACACCCTATATATTTATGCAAACCACTCCCATTTTGGCCAAGGACACACCTTTTTCAGACATGACCATGTCCCATTGGATGTTGAGCCTCACATGAGAACATTGGGACTGTTGGTTAGTTAGGGAGACATTGGCCTTAAATCTACAAATCTCCCTGCAAAACAAACCACGGGAGATTCATTCATCTCTAACTATAAACCACAAGGAGCCAATCAAATGTCAGCTTTTAGCAGATGGACAAATGAAAGCTAACATCTGATTGGTTGCTACAGGTTATAGCACTTGAGTGCTTTTTGCACCATGTAAATGGAATAAGATCTATATTGTGTTCAACGTGTAACAAAAAGTTAATTTATCCCTCCTGCAATCTCATTCTCTTCAAAGGATCCATTTTCTGCATCTGTGATATAAATCCTTAAATATATATGTGGCCTCATTTACCAGTTACATTTTATACCTAAAGCAGAGCAAGATATATCCATTATCATATAATTGTCAGTGCTTTCACCATGTACAACACAGCGCCACCAGCCGGACCATCCTGACAGTTACTAGGGTTATAGGGGCCTATTTATCAAGATAGAGACAACACCCAACAAGTGGCAGCGCTGGTAAATCTATAAAATAGTATATTTATTCAAAATATGTATTAAAAATAATTCATAATCATTAAACACGCTCAGCGAGCTATTAAATAGCACCAAAGTCACAAATAAAACCCTTATTATACAGGTGTAGAGACCCAAAGTCCAATATTAGCAGCATATAATTCAGGGAAATATCCAGCAATGTACAGGAGAACAATGTCACAATATATCCAGCAGTAATGAATTGTATACAGGGAGCCCCAGCACTCTTCAGTGCAAAACAAAAATCTCCTTTTCAGCAGATAAACAATTGTTGCACCTTACAGGGACCCATGTTGGTTCCTAGTTTCCTCTTACAAATTCTCCAACGGGTCTTTCTAGAAATAAATACAGCTGTATATTTGTTGTGCCAAAATATCAAGGATCCAATTCCTTTCTTATGTCTCAATAAAAAGTGTGTATACACGAGCAATGAGAAAAAAATCTGTGCTCGCCAGCGTCCTACTAACGCGTTTCTCTGCTCCTTCAATGAGCGGTTTCATCAGAGATAAGATGTCTATTACAATAATACTTATACCATTATCGGGTGGCTGGCCAATAGAAACAGGAACACAGACGGTCACATGATCAGGGACAATACAATGATCATGTAATCTCCAGTCAGCTCCGTTGCAGGATATAAAAGAGACGCCCAGATTAATGGGATCTTACCTCTGATGAAACCGCCCATTGAAGGGGCGGAGAAACGCGTTAGTAGGACCCTGGGGAGCACAGATACACTTTTTTCTCTTTTCTCGTGTATACGCGCTTTTTATTGTGACATAAGAAAGGAATTGGATCCTTGATAATTTGGCACAACAAATATACAGCTGTGTTTATTTCTAGAAAGACCCGTTAGAGGATTTATAAGAGGAAACCAGGAACCAACATCGGTCCCTGTAAGGTGCAACAATTGTTTATCTGCAGAAGAGGAGACGTTTCTTTGCACTGAAGAATGCTGGGGCTCCGTGTATACAATTCATTACTGCTGGATATATTGTTACATTGTTCTCTTGTACCCTGGGACCCATTGCTGGATATCCCCATGAATTATATGCTGCATTTATTGGACTTTACATCTGTTATAATAAGTGCTTTATTTGTGACTTTGGTGCTATTTAATAGCTCGCTGAGCGTGTTTAATGATTATTAATTATTTTTAATGGACATTTATTAATAAATATGCTATTTTATAGATCTACCAGCGCTGCCATTTGTTGTTTGTTTTCTCTATGTTCATGTGTGCAACAAGCCACGGTACTTGTTATGTGTGGAGGCTGCAGGTCTATGTTGAGCAAATTTAAATATCCTGCTATTTCATATTATTGAATTTAGATATATTGTTTTTCTGACTAATGCCTGTTTTTTTCCCTATACCTATTTATCAAGCCCTAATTGCTGTAATGACAGATGACAATTAACGAGGCAAAAGTCAGATTGTAAATAAATAGCTCCCACAGTGAGATAGAGAGGTATAAAATGCCCATTGATCATGTGTATGTATGATAGCAACTTACCCCCCCTCCCTAGTAAATGTAGGTAGTATTTAAAGAAATACCTTTACTTTTCCGAATATAATGAATAGTTAATTATATTCCAGAGTTTCCAGTAAGTGGGACCGGGGCTCTATGAATGGAATATTTACAGAAGTCTCAAGTAAAAATATAAACACAATAATTATTACCTACACACTGGAACAGCCCAAGCCGTGGTCAGGGAGGAATGTCTAAGATAACTTTGGTAAACCGCAAAGTAAAACAAAAAATTACAAAGAACAGAATTTTTAAAAAAAAGGAAAACGAAACCATCGGGGACAAACAGAACAGCTGGAAGTGGGAAAGCGAATCAATGTCCTGCATACTCCGAAATACATGCCGGAGGGAAATAACAAGATGTAAAAACTCTGTGAAAGGGATTTATGCATCTAAATTTAAAACGCTATACATGAATAACATAAGCTGTCAGGTTAAGTAGAGTAAAAGAAAAAAATCTTGGCTTAGCATAGATGTCAGTGATTTGGTAAGGCAGACAGAGAAATCTGGCAGTGTGGGGTGAGCAACTTAATAAAATGTTCTTTATAAACAGAGCTCTTCCAACATTCATATAAAGTAAGATATCACTGGTGAAGGATAACTAAACCCAAAACTGAAAATGTCCTTATTGAACTCCAGCTAAATATGAATCAAACCTTCTACTATAACATAATAAATAAATATTTCATCATATGGTGGGGGGTCTGAAACGTCTTGTTGGAAGATGTCTGTGTAACACACTCTCGAATATCACTGAAATCCTTTTTAATCCTAAATTTATCCAAAATCCATGTATGGAACATACAAAATTCTATTTGCAATGCAAACAACTAGCATAGTAAAAATAAAGAAATAATTACAATTGAATAAATAAAATATTGACATATTTTCATAGCTGAACGTGTACAGTGTAATCATATAACAAGATGTAATCTCTCAGGTAAGGCATATAATACAGATATACTGTTCATTCATACTTCCAATAGCAATTGTCACGCTTACAGATAAGGAGAAGAGAGGGTCTCACGTTTATGGCAAGACTTATTAAATTGCATTTTTGAATCAAATATCACCACCCTGAGATCAGATATAACTGTAATATTGTTTGAAATAGACGCTGAGTGTGTTCTGCATGATAATGACATATTGAACATACAGTATAATAATATTCAGGTATCTGCTACATGTTCATTTTCTCCCCACTTTAAGGTGTACTTAGCACTGGCAGAACCAGGACTCATAGATATTCCAATCAGCATTTATTGTCCTTAATTCTATAGCGGAAACGTGACTGTCCGTCACCCAGAGAGATGTGCGCAATTCTTATAGAAACTGAACATGCCAAACAGAGGATTTGAACAAACTAGAAATGGTTTATAAGCGCCATTATACCCTTGTACTAATCATTTTACACCTGAACATAAATAATTGTCTATATTTAGTGTTTTTATTTGTAGGCAGCAAGCACAACTAATGAGATAATCTGCTGCCCATAGATCTCTCACCCAATCACAGAATGGGCAGCAGTTTACACATCTTCTACCCCTCTACTGCCCCTGGCAGTTCTGGTGCCCTAAGCTCAAGCCTTGTTGGCCTTTTCAAAAATGGAGGCTGACGAGCCTCAAAATTGAGCTCCCATCACTCATCCCTATAGTAGTCAAAAGAAAATCTTCAAGAACATTCACTACATATTGGTCAGTATTACTGTGGCTAATGTTGACATCTGTCAGTTAATATCAGCCGCCCACTTTCAAATTGGATTAGGAAAATCAGGACTCTGATCCGCCATGCCCCAAATCGCTGCGTCTTACCCCTCTTGCAGCAAAACATAAACACAGTGAAAAGAGAATACTGATTGAGTGTATGTAGTGAATAAATGTTTAGGGCTAGATTTACTAAGCTGCGGGTTTGAAAAAGTGGGGATGTTGCCTATAGCAACCAATCAGATTCTAGCTGTCATTTTGTATAAGGTACTAAATAAATGAAAGCTAGAATCTGATTGGTTGCTATAGGCAACATCCCCACTTTTTCAAACCCGCAGCTTAGTAAATCTAGCCCTTAGTGTGATTTAGGGATCAGTTTACTACTTCCCCCAGAATTAGAACCTTACCAAAATAATTTAGCGCCAGATATTCAGATCTGCTGATGTAATCTCCCTTCCACATTATAGAAAGTGACAACATTCCTACAGGTTATACACAGCTTGAGAACCAGTAAATATTCACCCAGAACCCTAAACTGTCTGGGCAGGGTTCACTGATCTGTAAGTGGGGTCTAGATGGGCTTTTAATACAGAAAATGTCACTGTGCAAAGATAAATTACTCTCTGTAGCAACCTCATTTTACAAATACATCCACCAGCGGAGCAGAATCCAGCACACAAGAGGTTAAGCAGCTATACGACTGACTTGTGATTCCCACAATCTGTTCTGGTCTCTACAGCGTGAGTGAAATGTTATATATAATGTTTTTGTTTTTTTTTATCTATAAAAAAAATGTCACTGAAGACTTAGGAAAAATTCTGCAGATAAAACCTTCTGATAAGCGTTTCCCATACATTAACTTCAGTAACATTCTGATTAATATCTGCCTCCCGCTCAGTGGCTTCTATTTACAGTAACATGTCATTAACACGATGATTAGGAGAACGTATAAATAAAACACATCATAGATCCAGGTCTAGCTGATTATTCCTGCTCAGAAAGTAATGTACACGGAAAACAGGTTGTAATGGAATTATAAAGTGCATCCATATGTTTATTTATCTATGTTTTTTTTTGCTTTGTTTACAGCATGAGTTACAAAGTAAAGCTACATTTAGTTACAAATTAACAAACAGACAGGAATCAAGAGGAAGTAACAGATGATTTTGTTTTGAAAAATTACCGTGTAGAGCAGTAAAGTGGAAACAATTTCAGGACTGCAACATTAAATTCACTTTCTTACAGATTCCTAGGAAATGTCTTAAGTCCAAAGAATATACAACTCTGAAAGCTTTAACGTAGTTACTTTGTTGTATACACTTTAATGTCAGCAAATTTACAAATGGACGTTAATTTAGGTATTTTCTTGTAAACTGAAAAGAAAGTCTTATTATTATAACAGGGTAAACAGATCAAGCTTTCTATTTTAATTATTATGCAGTGTGGTATCTCATTACAGCCTCTATGTATCACTTTATCTTGTAATGTCCAGATAGAGATCTCGTCAAATTCTAGAAACAGCAGTGATGCCTGAAGGCTGCAGATAGCTACAACCAGTCATACACTATAGGTACATTATTCTATATCTATAAGATAAAGGAAGGGATTCTTTACAGAAAGAGCAGTCAAGATATGGAATTCATTGCAAGGGAGGATGTGATGGCAGATTCAATAGATATGTGTAAGAAAGGGTTAGACAAATTTTTAGCGGAAAATGGAATCCAGGGATACGACTGTTAAGTAAAATTAAGGATGGTAGTGGATATAGGGTAAAAATAGGACTGGAATATTGGGTCTGGGGGGATTTTCACAATTGAAACAGATTGGCGGTTGCTTACTCTGGATCATTTCAAATATAAGTGAGTGATCGCAGGAGATCCAAAATAGGTTAAACTTGATGGACTGGTGTCTTTTTTCAACCTCATCAACTATGTCACTATGTCACATATTATTAATGCATTATCATATTATATTATCATTGTAGTAGTTGACACATATTACAGTAATTAGGGTACTCACTTTGCACTTTGGAGGTCAGGTCTTTTTCACACTTTGCTTTTTCTATAACTAGGAGATAAATCTGTTCCTCTTTGGTGATGACATCATCGGCATCTACCTGGTAAACATAAAGGAAGACCGGGCTTAGTGTCAAGACAATTACATTGTAACAGAGGACACATTTCTATAGTAATGTGTAGGTCTGGGAGAATAGCAGCACTGCAATTACAAAGAACCATTTGGAAGTTTGAACTTGGTTTCATATCAGGATGCGCCTGACGCCGCAATCTTTCTGCATTAGTGCAACAGGAGCTTCACTTAACTGCTCTGTGCTGCTGGGGGCCCTGCTCCTTCCTCTATATAACTCTCAGTCTGTGGCTTCCTGCTGCCTCCATTCCCCTCATCGCATCATGTCACTGCCCCTGTCACATGCAGCCCTGTCCTCACTAACACATCACTCATCTCCTGATATACTCTGTGCTGCTGGGGGCCCTGCTCCTTCCTCTATATAACTCTCAGTCTGTGGCTTCCTGCTGCCTCCATTCCCCTCCTCACATCATGTCACTGCACCTGTCACATGCAGATCTGGCCTCACTAACACATCACTCATCTCCTGATATACTCTGTGCTGCTAGGGGACCTTGCTCCTTCCTCTATATAACTCTCAGTCTTTGGCTTCCTGCTGCCTCCATTCCCCTCATCACATCATGCCACTACCCCTGTCACATGCAGCCCTGTCCTCACTAACACATGACCCATCTCCTGATATACTCTGTGCTGCTTCAGGACCCTGCTCCTTCCTCTATATAACTCTCAGTCTGTGACTTCCTGCTGCCTCCATTCCCCTCATCACATCATGTCACTGCCCCTGTCACATGCAGCCCTGTCCTCACTAACACATCACTCTTCTCCTGATATACTCTGTGCTGCTGAGGACGCTGCTCCTTCCATTATATAATACTCAGTCTGTGGCTTCCTGCTGCCTCCATTTCCCTCCTCACATCATGTCACTGCCCCTGTCACATGCAGCCCTGTCCTCACTAACGCATCACTCATCTCCTGATATACTCTGTGCTGCTCACTGCCTTAATGCTTCGCTGAGAAAACTAAATAGACAATGAAAAGATACAATGTTAAATAGACATTAATTAAAAGTTAAATTTGAATATGATTTCCCTTCTGTGCATCTCAACACAATGACGCTTTTTCTCTACGTAAACATTTATTGAAGAGAGAATTAATAAAAAAATTAGCAAAATATCTACACACGGGAATAATAAGACAAAGTATAACTCTACATATATATATATATATATACAGAAACACACACACAGTGGGGGTATACAGGGGTATGTCATACCGCCACTTCTCCTACTGCCTTCATTGCAACACTATCACATTTCAGTTACTTACATTTTATATATATATATATATATATATATATATATATATATATATATATATATATACAGTGGGGGGTACATAGGGGTATGATATACCAGTACTTCTCCTACTTATCTATATATATATATATATATATATATATATATATATATATATACTAGTGTGGTTAATTTTCTACCCCCTTCCCCCATTTTTCCCCCAAATATTATTTGAGTATGATGACAGACGTCAGGTTCCTTACTACTCTAATTTTTATGACAATAAGTTTGTGTTATTAATATATATAATAAAGGTAACACTGCAATAGAGCTATCGGTGACATAACACACAAATAATTTTTTGTGACCTATGTTTGCAGACCTGGGGGTAAATGTATCAAGCTGAAAGTTTTCCGGAGGGTTTGATAAACCAATCATATTCTAGCTATCATTTATGTAGTATACTCTACAAAATGACAGCTGGAATCTGATTGGTTGCTATAGGCAACATCTCCACTTTTCAAACCCGCCTGAAAACTCTCAGCTTGATACATTTACCCCCAGGGGTGTGCCTTGTAGAGTATGGATTGGACACATGACTGCATCTACCTACACACAAAAACAAGATTTCAATTTCTGGCATGTAATTATTTAAATGAGACAAACTGGTGGAGATGACACTTTAACTGAGGACTTCGCTGACTTGCAAGACCCCGCGTCACCCTAAAATGACCCTTTTTGCAATAGGCGACAGGCGGGCGTTTGTAACACCATGGATGACAGCGCAAAGGTATCATTCCTTCCCCTCCAAATACAGAAGAGAGAAACTATTTGTTATGATACAAAATGCGTTCAATTTCCTGAGACCCGAAGCAACTTGTCAAGTAAAATGCTGCAAAATGCTCCTATGTGATTATTCAATTGGAAATACTGAAAAATGTAATTTAAAATGTCAGTTTGGTTCAACAAATTCTATAAATCAACAACACTTATTATTGGCTGAAACTATTCTGTTCGAACCAAGGATAAAAGATCTGTGCATTATTTTCTACAAAAAAATAGAGATAAGGTTATGACCCTAATATAACCGGCTCCTGGAACTGAACCATAATATAGAGATAATCTGTATCTCTCGCTGACTCCTGGATTCGCTTTCACAGTCGTCTTTCAGTAATAAAAACACTCGTGTTAGTATTTTGTTAAACCATTTTACTGTCTGCTGTCTGCTCAATAGACCAGTAAATGAGTAAAATTAAAAAGCAATAACCAGCGGCAAGATATACGAAAATCAAAGAAACAAATAGAAATGTCCCTGTATAGTTCTTCTTAGCAAATACCGTTATATATATATATTACATTTCTGTAGGATGAAGACAGAAATGCTGAGAGGCGTTTCCCCTGAGCCGCGTCTGCTAAAAATAAAAGAACACACAACACTGCATTCTCACCACATCTACACAGATTACTGTCGCACGACCTAGCTTTGGCTACCGTAAAGCACCGGCACTGGAGGGCATATTATAGTGTACTCGTCTCCAACGCACACATTGGAGGCAGCCTTTATGTGCGCTAAACCAAATTTCATGAGAACGCAGCCAATCGGTACCCTAGGTACATGTGACATCACTGAGGCATGGAGCACGTCCTGGTGCTGGATCCTAGCAAATTCATAGGCTGTACCTGAAATGATCAACTGCCTGGAGATAGGACAAGAATATCTATGTACACATATCCCCATCAACTGCTGCAATTGTTGTTCCACAATTTATGTATTTGGATGTATGTCCCAAGTGTTGGGAGGTGTAGCCACTCACAGCTGCTCCTCGGGGGAGGGAAGAAGGCGGGATCACGCTTCAGAAGCACTGGAGACACCCCAGAGGGCATAGCCCAGCGGTTCCCAAAGTGTGCGCCGTGGCTCCCAGTGGTGCCGCAGAGCTGTTACAGGGGTGCAGCGGCCAGGAAGAAAAAAAAAATTACAATCTTACCAATCCGACGGCACCCGGGACCCGGCATCCTCTTCCTTCCTCGCTTCTCACTGACGTGATCGCGTCCGACATATTCAGTGAGCAGCAGTAGGAGAGAGGAGGGTGCTGGGTACCAGGCACTGCCGGATTGGTAAGTTTTGTGATTTTTTTTTTTCTTCCTGGCAGCGGCACACCTGCGACGAAAGAAGAAAGCAGGCCAAGTATGGTAAGTAAAGAAAGGGAAAGAGGGGGGAGAGTGAGGGTGAAGAGAGACAGAGTGTGGATGAAGAGAGGTAGAGTGTGGATGAAGGAGGGCACAGAGTGTGTGGATGAAGGGGCACAGAGTGTGTGGATGAAGGAGGGCACATAGTGTGTGGATGAAGGAGGGCACATAGTGTGTGGATGAAGGAGGGCACATAGTGTGTGGATGAAGGGGCACAGAGTGTGAGGATGAAGGAGGGCACAGAGTGTGTGGATGAAGGAGGGCACATAGTGTGTGGATGAAGGGGCACAGAGTGTGTGGATGAAGGAGGGCACATAGTGTGTGGATGAAGGGGCACAGAGTGTGTGGATGAAGGAGGGCACAGAGTGTGTGGATGAAGGGGCACAGAGTGTGTGGATGAAGGGGCACAGAATGTGTGGATGAAGGAGGGCACAGAGTGTGTGGATGAAGGAGGGCACAGAATGTGTGGATGAAGGAGAGCACAGAATGTGTGGATGAAGGAGGGCACATAGTGTGTGGATGAAGGGGGCATAGAGTGTGTGCAGGAAGGGGCACAGAGTGTGTGGATGAAGGGGCACAGAGTGTGTGGATGAAGGGGCACAGAGTGTGTGGATGAAGGAGGGCACAGAATGTGTGGATGAAGGAGAGCACAGAATGTGTGGATGAAGGAGGGCACAGAATGTGTGGATGAAGGAGGGCACAGAATGTGTGGATGAAGGAGGGCACAGAGTGTGTGGATGAAGGAGAGCACAGAATGTGTGGATGAAGGAGGGCACAGAATGTGTGGATGAAGGAGAGCACAGAATGTGTGGATGAAGGAGAGCACAGAATGTGTGGATGAAGGAGGGCACATAGTGTGTGGATGAAGGGGGCACATAGTGTGTGGATGAAGGGGCACATAGTGTGTGGATGAAGGGGGCACATAGTGTGTGGATGAAGGGGCACATAGTGTGTGGATGAAGGGGCACAGAGTGTGTGGATGAAGGAGGGCACAGAGTGTGTGGATGAAGGGGCACATAGTGTGTGGATGAAGGGGCACAGAGTGTGTGGATGAAGGAGGGCACAGAATGTGTGGATGAAGGGGCACAGAGTGTGTGGATGAAGGAGGGCACATAGTGTGTGGATGAAGGGGCACATAGTGTGTGGATGAAGGGGCACAGAGTGTGTGGATGAAGGAGGGCACATAGTGTGTGGATGAAGGGGCACATAGTGTGTGGATGAAGGGGCACAGAGTGTGTGGATGAAGGAGGGCACAGAATGTGTGGATGAAGGAGAGCACATAGTGTGTGGATGAAGGGGCACATAGTGTGTGGATGAAGGAAGGCACAGAGTGTGTGGATGAAGGGGGCACAGAGTGTGTGGATGAAGGAGGGCACAGAATGTGTGGATGAAGGGGCACAGAGTGTGTGGATGAAGGGGCACAGAGTGTGTGGATGAAGGAGGGCACAGAATGTGTGGATGAAGGAGGGCACAGAATGTGTGGATGAAGGAGAGCACAGAATGTGTGGATGAAGGAGAGCACAGAGTGTGTGGATGAAGGAGAGCACAGAATGTGTGGATGAAGGAGGGCACAGAATGTGTGGATGAAGGAGAGCACAGAATGTGTGGATGAAGGAGGGCACATAGTGTGTGGATGAAGGAGAGCACATAGTGTGTGCAGGAAGGGGCACAGAGTGTGTGGATGAAGGGGCACAGAGTGTGTGGATGAAGGGGCACAGAATGTGTGGATGAAGGAGAGCACATAGTGTGTGGATGAAGGAGGGCACATAGTGTGTGGATGAAGGAGAGCACAGAATGTGTGGATGAAGGAGGGCACAGAATGTGTGGATGAAGGAGGGCACAGAATGTGTGGATGAAGGAGAGCACAGAATGTGTGGATGAAGGAGGGCACAGAATGTGTGGATGAAGGAGGGCACAGAATGTGTGGATGAAGGAGAGCACATAGTGTGTGGATGAAGGAGAGCACATAGTGTGTGGATGAAGGAGGGCACATAGTGTGTGGATGAAGGGGGCATAGAGTGTGTGCAGGAAGGGGCACAGAGTGTGTGGATGAAGGGGCACAGAGTGTGTGGATGAAGGGGCACAGAATGTGTGGATGAAGGAGGGCACAGAATGTGTGGATGAAGGAGAGCACATAGTGTGTGGATGAAGGAGAGCACAGAATGTGTGGATGAAGGAGGGCACAGAATGTGTGGATGAAGGAGGGCACAGAGTGTGTGGATGAAGGAGAGCACAGAGTGTGTGGATGAAGGAGGGCACAGAATGTGTGGATGAAGGAGAGCACAGAGTGTGTGGATGAAGGAGGGCACAGAATGTGTGGATGAAGGAGAGCACAGAATGTGTGGATGAAGGAGGGCACAGAATGTGTGGATGAAGGAGGGCACAGAATGTGTGGATGAAGGAGGGCACAGAATGTGTGGATGAAGGAGAGCACAGAATGTGTGGATGAAGGAGGGCACATAGTGTGTGGATGAAGGAGGGCACAGAATGTGTGGATGAAGGAGAGCACAGAATGTGTGGATGAAGGAGGGCACAGAGTGTGTGGATGAAGGGGGCATAGAGTGTGTGCAGGAAGGGGCACAGAGTGTGTGGATGAAGGGGCACAGAGTGTGTGGATGAAGGGGCACAGAATGTGTGGATGAAGGAGGGCACAGAATGTGTGGATGAAGGAGAGCACATAGTGTGTGGATGAAGGAGAGCACAGAATGTGTGGATGAAGGAGGGCACAGAATGTGTGGATGAAGGAGAGCACAGAGTGTGTGGATGAAGGGGGCACAGAATGTGTGGATGAAGGAGGGCACATAGTGTGTGGATGAAGAGGGCACAGAGTGTGTGGATGAAGGAGGGCACAGAGTGTGTGGATGAAGAGGGCACAGAGTGTGTGGATGAAGGAGGGCACAGAATGTGTGGATGAAGGAGAGCACAGAATGTGTGGATGAAGGAGAGCACAGAATGTGTGGATGAAGGGGGCACAGAATGTGTGGATGAAGGAGGGCACATAGTGTGTGGATGAAGAGGGCACAGAGTGTGTGGATGAAGGAGGGCACAGAATGTGTGGATGAAGGAGAGCACAGAATGTGTGGATGAAGGAGAGCACAGAATGTGTGGATGAAGGAGGGCACAGAATGTGTGGATGAAGGAGAGCACATAGTGTGTGGATGAAGGAGAGCACAGAATGTGTGGATGAAGGAGGGCACAGAATGTGTGGATGAAGGAGAGCACATAGTGTGTGGATGAAGGAGAGCACATAGTGTGTGGATGAAGGGGGGCACAGAGTGTGTGGATGAAGGAGGGCACAGAATGTGTGGATGAAGGAGAGCACAGAATGTGTGGATGAAGGAGAGCACAGAATGTGTGGATGAAGGAGGGCACAGAATGTGTGGATGAAGGAGAGCACAGAATGTGTGGATGAAGGAGAGCACAGAATGTGTGGATGAAGGAGGGCACAGAATGTGTGGATGAAGGAGGGCACAGAATGTGTGGATGAAGGAGGGCACAGAATGTGTGGATGAAGGAGAGCACATAGTGTGTGGATGAAGGGGGGCACAGAGTGTGTGGATGAAGGAGGGCACAGAATGTGTGGATGAAGGAGAGCACAGAATGTGTGGATGAAGGAGAGCACAGAATGTGTGGATGAAGGAGGGCACAGAATGTGTGGATGAAGGAGAGCACAGAATGTGTGGATGAAGGAGGGCACAGAATGTGTGGATGAAGGAGGGCACATAGTGTGTGGATGAAGAGGGCACATAGTGTGTGGATGAAGGAGAGCACAGAATGTGTGGATGAAGGAGAGCACAGAATGTGTGGATGAAGGGGCACAGAGTGTGTGGATGAAGGGGGCGCAGAGTGTGTGGATGAAGGAGGGCACAGAATGTGTGGATGAAGGAGAGCACATAGTGTGTGGATGAAGGAGAGCACAGAATGTGTGGATGAAGGAGGGCACAGAATGTGTGGATGAAGGAGAGCACAGAATGTGTGGATGAAGGAGGGCACATAGTGTGTGGATGAAGGAGAGCACAGAATGTGTGGATGAAGGAGGGCACAGAATGTGTGGATGAAGGAGGGCACAGAGTGTGTGGATGAAGAGGGCACAGAGTGTGTGGATGAAGGAGGGCACAGAATGTGTGGATGAAGGAGAGCACATAGTGTGTGGATGAAGGAGAGCACAGAATGTGTGGATGAAGGGGGCACAGAATGTGTGGATGAAGGAGGGCACAGAATGTGTGGATGAAGGAGGGCACAGAATGTGTGGATGAAGGAGAGCACATAGTGTGTGGATGAAGGAGAGCACAGAATGTGTGGATGAAGGAGGGCACAGAATGTGTGGATGAAGGAGGGCACAGAGTGTGTGGATGAAGAGGGCACAGAGTGTGTGGATGAAGGAGGGCACAGAATGTGTGGATGAAGGAGAGCACAGAATGTGTGGATGAAGGAGGGCACAGAGTGTGTGGATGAAGGAGGGCACAGAATGTGTGGATGAAGGAGGGCACAGAGTGTGTGGATGAAGGGGGCATAGAGTGTGTGCAGGAAGGGGCACAGAGTGTGTGGATGAAGGGGCACAGAGTGTGTGGATGAAGGGGCACAGAATGTGTGGATGAAGGAGGGCACAGAATGTGTGGATGAAGGAGGGCACATAGTGTGTGGATGAAGGAGGGCACAGAATGTGTGGATGAAGGAGAGCACAGAATGTGTGGATGAAGGAGGGCACATAGTGTGTGGATGAAGGAGGGCACAGAATGTGTGGATGAAGGAGGGCACATAGTGTGTGGATGAAGGAGGGCACAGAGTGTGTGGATGAAGGAGGGCACAGAATGTGTGGATGAAGGAGAGCACAGAATGTGTGGATGAAGGAGGGCACAGAATGTGTGGATGAAGGAGGGCACATAGTGTGTGGATGAAGGAGGGCACAGAATGTGTGGATGAAGGAGAGCACAGAATGTGTGGATGAAGGAGGGCACATAATGTGTGGATGAAGGAGAGCACAGAATGTGTGGATG
>NC_134406.1:273893055-273948055 GCF_038048845.1 Mixophyes fleayi
TGGAACGGTTAAAGGGCCGGAGGCTGAATGACCTCCTGTCAGGTTATTACTCCATCTCTGTATAAAAAGAGCTGTACTGTGCATATAAGGGTATTGCATCTTATACTTCTATACCTGTACCTCTAACGGGGGTGTAACGGTCCCTTAAGAGCAATAAACCTCTTTATATTTTAAGATCCTGCATGATACCTATTGCCTGCTGTATCCTGTAACCTACAGATAAGAACTAATCTCCTGCCATGTAGTCCTGATCCAAGGTAAAAACCAGTCACAATCACCAGCAAAGAGGTGCTGCAGCAGCTAAAGCACAGCCAGCAGTAAGCAGTTCAATGTGCCCCTGAAGCAGCCTGGTGGTGGCAGCGACTATTCGCCTACAACTAGTGCGCCGTCGGCCATCGCAGGTCTTGGGTCAGTATTGTGATTGTGATTTACCCTCTATGACTAATGACATCAGATACACAACAGGGAAAACGTTTATATATGAAGCATTTTCTTTAAACTGACAAAGTTTGAATGTTCGGTGTAAGAACGAGCTCTCGGCCGTTGCATCCCCTGATCTGCTCGCCCTCCGGTCACTGAGGCTTTTCACGGTTCACTGACCAACTGCACCATCATTTAAAGAATTAACTTGATTAAACAGATACATTAAATTAAAATAATTAGGCTTGTCTTTCACAGACTGCCATCGCCTGAAGACATACTAACAATTTGCAAAGCAGGAATATAACATTGTAATGGCCGGAGCTGTCTAATTGTATTTCTTAAATATAACTCACAAAACGAGAGAAAAACATCTATCTATCTATCTATCTATCTATCTATCTATCTATCTATCTATCTATCTCTCTATCTCTCTATCTATCTATCTATCTATCTATATCTATCTACTTAGCTATCTATCTATCTATCTCTCTATCTATCTATCTATCTATCTATCTCTATCTACTTAGCTATCTATCTAACTATCTATCTATCTATCTATCTATCTATCTATCTATCTATCTATCTATATCTATCTACTTAGCTATCTATCTTTCTAACTATCTATCTGTCCATCTATTCATCTATCTATCTATCTATCTATCTATCTATCTATCTATCTATCTATCTATCTATCTCTCTGTCTATCTATCTCTCTGTCTATCTATCTATCTATCTATCTATCTATCTTTCTATCTATCTTTCTATCTGTCTATCTATCTATCTATCTATAGCTATCTACTTAGCTATCTATCTTTCTAACTATCTATCTGTCCATCTATTCATCTATCTATCTATCTATCTATCTATCTATCTATCTATCTATCTATCTATCTATCTATCTCTCTGTCTATCTATCTCTCTGTCTATCTATCTATCTATCTATCTATCTATCTATCTATCTTTCTATCTATCTTTCTATCTGTCTATCTATCTATCTATCTATCTATCTATCTATCTATCTATCTATCTATCTATCTATCTATCTTTCTATCTATCTTTCTATCTGTCTATCTATCTATCTATCTATCTATCTATCTATCTATCTATCTATCTATCTATCTATCTCTCTGTCTATCTATCTATCTATCTATCTTTCTATCTATCTTTCTATCTGTCTATCTATCTATCTGTCTATCTATCTGTTGTCTTATATCTATTTAATGTCACAAAATAATAACAATAGTTGAATATTTATAAATCAGAATTTCTTTAATTCAATCTAACAGACCAACGATAATTTATCTATTAGAACCATTTCTATCCCACTTTGTACTTACATTTTCAAAATTGTCCGGCGCAAATTCAAATATATTTTTATCACTAGTGTCCAATATGTATCTCTATTAACAAACTTCAAGTGTTTCATTTTCTGTGTATTTTCAATGCTCCTGAACTGGATAAAGTCACAAATGATACATTTTGCACAATGTGTTCAGTAATGTGTGCTGTGGATCTATCTGTCTGACAACGTGTAGCTGCATCCAGACGTCGCTGAAGCTCTGTACACGTTTCTGGTATATAACCGGCAGCCTCCTGTAATCGGTGTTATCCGCAGATACTGCGACTTTCTGACATCTCCTGGCTGTCTGTACACATTACTGGGCTCTGTTCCTTGTTTACACAAGATGACAAAAGTGAGTTTAATCAGCCTCAGTGTTCAGCTAAATCAGACTAACATAAAGCAGAGTCTATGTCAGTCCGCGATACAGTGTTCTGTTCATGTTGTTTGTCTACAATATGCACAATACTAATTACATTACACTGGTGACCCCCCCTGAAGACTATCAGGGACCCTTTCTCAGAATAAACAATAAAACAGCATCTACCTGACACAATTCCACCAGGTACAGTGACATTTTATAGCCCATCTGCAACATTATATCATTATTGTTTAAAAACCCCCCCAAAAAATAATTCTCTTTCTCTGGTATTCAGCTCTGTTATTTCACCGCTAGAGATGCTCAGGCTCGGTTCCCCGAGAACCGAACACACCCGAACTTAGCAGATCCGAGTACCGAGCCGGCTCGGAAGCTTCGCGCGCCCTCGGAATTGAAAATGAGGCAAAACGTCATTGTTGCGTCGTCGGATCTCAGATCTCACGAGCTTTGGATTCTATAAGTACCGCCCTCCACGGCGATCCAGCGCCATTTCACAGAGGGACACAGAAGGGGTAGCAGAGTTCTTGGCAGTTTCTAGTGCAGTTGGGCAGCATCATAGGTAGAATAGAAAGAGGAGGGGTAGCAGTGTTCTTCAAAGTCTCCAGTGACATTCAGGAGAGCTCCATTGCTCCATTGCTAATTGTCATTGCTGAAAGAGAAATAATAGGTCTGGCAGACTTGGTCTTCTAAATCTGCAGTCACATTGTCCTATGTTATATAGGTAACATACAACATACAACCAATACCAAAACCAGAACACGGGGGTCAGTGAACATCTCTAGTCACTGCTGATAACTAATATATCCTGTATATCAGTAATCAAAGTGGAAATTCAGAAGTGGTGGTATGGAAAATGTAATGGGAATGTAAGTGGCTGTAATATCGTAGTGTTACAATGAAAGCAGCAGGAGAAATGACGGTATGAAATACCCCGTATACCCCCCCCCCACTGTATGTATGTATGTATATATATATATATATAATGTAAGTGACTGTAATGTGATAGTGTTACAATGAATGCAGTAGGAGAAGTTACGGTATGACATACTCCGTATATCCCCGACAAATCACTAGTTCAAGTGAATGTATAAATTTAATTTTAATTTTGCTCCATTGAGATGATTATTTTGTTTTGCTATTATATGTGTTAGCACTGTGTGTGTGTTAATTGTGTATGTCGGCACCGAGTCATTTTACATATATCTGTGTTCTGTCAGTGAGGAGATGTGAGATGTTTTATGTTATGGGACAAGCATCACATAAGAATAACACGGCTCTATCAACATCTATCCCATAATTAAATCATTCCATTGAAATCTTTCTGTCGTGCAGCCGTCTCGATGGCTTTCTAGGGATTGCTTATTAATTAGTCATCCTTCTAAAACTGGGTGATTCATCCAGTATGGGGACTCGGCGCTCGGTCTAGGCTGTCTGCCAACGTCAAATAAAACCGGATTTTATTGAAATCTTTATCTAAAGTTGCCATTGACATGTTGAGGATACAGAATAAACTGTACTCAGCCTTGGCTAACATAGCTGTACTGAGTCCTTTCAGGGACGTAACTGAAAATTACCTGCATTTCCCCGTTTTTAGGGGTCATTAACTACTCAAGAAGCTTCACCCCTTTCATAAAATAAATGTATAGCTAATTCCCACAGTGCTCCTGACTTTAAAAAAAAATTAAATCCACCCAAACGCTCAAAGCCACCCTTGTTTTCAGCAAGGCCGCAACCCTTGGTTTTTGGAAAGCGTTAATTGTGGGAGATACGTGTATTTAATTTGAGGGGATATTTTTTACATTGAATCCAAGCGGCCCACGTGGACTGCTACAACAATGATTGTGCCATTGTCCATTTTCACAGTTATACCAGGGCAGAGATTAGAGGCTGCGCAAACCCAGGGCCAATGATTATGTTGTTTGAGTGCGGAAAATAGTCAAGATGTTTTTGCTGATGGTGACCCCCCCCCCCCCCCCCCCAGTGTAGCACTGTGCGGGACAATGCCAAAATAATTGCACCTTTCAGCTTTTAATGCAAAGCCGATACATTCATATATGATGATTTAAATACACAATTGTGGCAGCACCACGTGGAAGCATACCCCCAGTTATCACAGGCTGCCCCGTAAAAATCACTGTGGCACAGATTTGTGGCTTTATGGATTTAAAGTGACGGAGTGCGGACTCCGAGGTGTAACTTAGTGGGTGTCCAGCAGAGACTGGACACAAACATTAGTGGAGTTGAAGAGGCTCAATTTCCCACTGGAAAAAGGTCTCTGAGCGGATTGTGCAATGTGGGTGTTTTTCTGAGTATTTGTATTTATCCTGTACGTGTTGCAGAGGCACAGTACCACTTCTCTAGTACGTGTGCCAAAGTTGGCATAACTGTTTGTGGACTGGCATAGAATAGTGGAAATGGGAAGTAGCATTGAGATAACGGGAGCAGTGTAACAATGTGTGGTTTCCACTCCCTTTATTTTTAAAATGGGGATGGGGGGGATTTGGGGGATTACAAATTCAAATTCATGTTTTAGGAGCAATGAAAGGCAACAATTGGGTGATTAGGAGATGTACTTACTGTCCAGTCACATAAATATGACCTTTAGTCCTGATTTTTAAATGAGGGATGTAGGGAATTTATTACAAGGTAATTCAATATGTTTAAGAAGTTTATTAATGATGTAATCAACCTCAGTACAATCTACGAGGGCTCATATAATAAACATCGCACTGACCCTCAGCCTACATTCAGACACTGACTTCCCCAGTTCTTGTCACTGCTCTTAGCTTTGGGTAAAGCAGAAAATGTGTTTACTCCAGAAATTAAAAAGTTTTGATGCCGCAATCTGATGGGAAATCATGTTCTGCAGACGTCGCTGTGGAGGATCGGCCCAAAGTAATCAAAATAATTAAAATTGTAGCAATTACCCGGGTGGACGAAAGCTAAATGGGAATCTGTAATGTGCATTTCAATGAACTTTTTAATTTGTTGTCCGCGGTGCGTGCGGCTGGAAGATCAGATTTGGTTGAAATAGAAATATGTATCGTGGGTGCAATGAAACAACTGGTGCGTTGCGGTGTAAGGGCGGTAAGTCTCTGTCCTACGCTGGGAGACGCCAAAATCCAACTGATGCGTGTGAAAAAAAACTACTGTAAATCAAACTAAAAATGAGCAGAAACATTTTTTATTTTGCAGTATTTTAACGCTACAGTTACAATAAATCTACTATTAATATATGTTCAGTGATGTGATATATACATGTATTTGTTTATTATTTATTAGCGCCTACATATTCCGCAGTACTTTACACCGTAATAAAACTAGACTGAGTATTACAAACAGAGAGTCTCGGGGGGGGGGGGGGGGCATCAGGAGGTGTGAATCGTATCATTTTGGCCTCACCCCATCCGATATAATGATGTAAACGCGCCATTTTACCACGGGGCGGGGCAAAAAGATGCGATTCACAGAGAATCGCATCATGAAGACTCAATATCATACTATCATACATGCCAACTTTCCTGGAATGTCCAGGAGATTCACGAATTCCGGGTAGGTCTCCCGGAATCCGGGGAGAGCTGGCAATTCTCCCGCATCTGTCGGCTTGGAGGGGTGTATGGGTGGAAGAGGGGCAGCCCCCCCCAGTGACGTAATGTCTGCTTTGGATCTTTTTACCACTGTAAAAAGATCCCAAAGAGGCATATGTCACTAGGGGTGGGGCCAAAATGACGCAAATTGTGAAGCCCCGCCCCCTTCTGCCCTCCCTTCAAACCCCTCTTCAGTGATCTCCCGCAGGGAGCCTGTCAAAAGTAGGTAAGTATGCTCAAAATCTGCCCACTTGACTAGGAAGTGGGCAGATGCGGGAGTCCGGGAGACCTACCTTAAATCGGGGAGACTCCCAGACCCTTCCGGGACAGTTAGCAGTATGAGGTAGCGTTCCACCAAAGTGCAAAGGTTTACAGAAAGCAAAAATAGAAAAACTCAGGGGCATATTAGAGGGATGCAGGGAATTCTGAATATCTTAATTATTATCATCATCTTTTATTCATAAGATGCCACAGAATACGAGCAACAAACCCGGAGATTCCTATACAAAAACTCAAAGGATTCTGGGATAAAACTGCCCCTGAGAATTATGGGTAGCGGCATATAGCTATATACAGCCACATATCCTTGTGCATTTTTCTTTATCTTTTATAATCATGTGGGATTTGTTTGTTTTCTAGCTTAGTGGGGACTTTTGGATAGACAGGGTAAAGTCTGGCTCTTCATCTGACATAGAACTACAAGTCTTAGTTAGCAGGTCATGCTGGCACTTGTAGTTCCACCAGAGATGGAGAGCCTCATGTACAGTACTGATGAAATCCTCACGGTTTATCAAAGACATCAATCAGTCATTATAGACAGGTTCCGCGTACGTCTGATAACGTCACACCGCAGACTGCGTCTCACATTACTGCTAAAGTCCCTTTTATCCCCGACCTCAGAGAGGATCTCCACGGCCACATGTCCGGCTTTACACAATTGTCACCTCAGTACGGGGACATTGACCGAGACCCAGGGCCTCAGCTGCTGCCATATTTTTCTAAGGCGCCGGCAGATTTTTCACAGGTAATAAATCCATTAACAACGTGGTGGCAATTACTTGTGCTCTTTCAAAAGCTAGTAAAACTATTTGTAGAGTCTGCAGCAACGGTCTATACACGTCCCTCCGAAACAAGTGTGAAACCATCCATCAATAAGAGACACAAGTACATTGTCTACATCAACTTATTCCGCGTATTAATTCACTAACCAAGTTGCTAAGTGTGTGTGTGTGTGTGTGTGTGTATATATATATATATATATATATATATATATATGTATAGAGAGAGAGAGAGAGATAATCTAATATATAAATGCTTAGTGGCGTCTGTGTGTGTGTGGAAAAAAAAAACAAGTTGCAGCGCCACCTGCTGGGCAGAGTTATACACTGACCTACTAAATTCTTAGTGTGTGTGGGAAAAAAATTTCAAAAAGGGCTGAAATTTGGTAGGGCTCAAACTCGTTTTCGTGAGGTAATTTTACCTCATGAACACACATGTGTAGAGGCGTGCATTAGTGTGTGTGTGTGTGTGTGTGAAAAAAACTATTTTCTCAGAAAGGGCTCATCCAATTGACCTGAAATTTGGTATACTGACATTATTTGACAAAAAAATTAGAATAGTCAAGTCAGTTAACTTCCATCATCCCCCCTTCCCCCCATGGGAGGGGTAGTAAAGGCTAAATTTACGAGATGAGGGGTCAAACTCATTTTCGTGAGGTAATTTTACCTCATGAACACACATTAAAAAGGCCGCTTGCGTCGGGAAGTAACGCTCTTCCCCTGAGGAGGCCTGGGCTAGGCCCAAATGCATGACAAGAACCTTTTTAAGACCTTAAGTAGCTTGATTTGACTAGAATGCATGAGTATCATGCACGGGTTAACTTGTGTATATATATATGTATATATATATATATATATATATATATATATATATATATATATATATATATATATATATGTGTACATATATATGTAATTCACTTTGTATTTATTAGTAATGAAGGTGGTGAAGCATACATCTCAATATTTGCCCAGCAAAAATTGCAACAACATAACCCTCGCTCCACATGAGTGCAAGACACGCCCCCACTTTGCACAAAACACATCCGAATCCTAACCACATCCTCTTCTCGTTAAAGCCCTGCCCTATTCTGGTCCTCTTACCGCTGCCAGTCAGTATACCCTGGGAGCTGGGCATTATTCCACCAGCGACCTCTTATCAATAAAGTGGGCGATATAACATTGTTTAGAACAGAACGGTGTGCCTGGGAGGCGGTCCATGCCCCTAACTAGGGTCAATTTTTAGTCAGCTGCCAATTAACCTACCAGTATGTTTTAGGAGTGTGGGAGGAAACCGGAGCAGCCGGAGTAAACCCACGCAAACACGGGGAGAACATACAAACTCCACACAGATATGGCGATGGTTGGAATCAAACTCATGACCCCAGCGCTGTGTCACCAATACTAACCACTGTGCCAACATACTAAATAGTTAAATGATAAATAATACATATAGCATAGCATAGCATTGCTTCTGCCCCGTAGCTAGCTAAAACTTAGAGTAATTTATACATATACGGTATTCGTATGTGTTAAATTTCTCAGGTAGCATTACTCAAAGTAACGATGGGGTAAAAGTAAGAAACGTTTAATTCTTTTGCAAATTTGTCTGTATTTTCATACATAATTTAATATATCTATTTAATGCATGTATTACAATAGTTCCTATATTAAGGCTGTCCTATTTGTCCTGAAAAATATTTTTGAGATTTTCCTATAGGTAGACTTAAGAACATACAGGCCCACTTTTAAAATTTCTCACCCGGGAGATCCGGGGGAGAAGTCATGTGACATGGGGTAGGCAGAGGTCATGGTGACATTTCGCATCAGCATAGCCCCCACTATGAAAAGCCGAAATTCACGGCATTGAATGGAGGTGGCAGAGCTTAATGATGCAATTAAGTCCCGCCCCCTCCATTCACTGCCGTAAATTTAGCCAAATTTCGGGAGTTTTGCATACTCTTCCGGGAGTCCGTAAGGACTCCCCGAAATTCGTGAGTCTCCCGGGAATTCCGGGAGGGTAGGCATGTATGCTTAAGAAGTGAAAAAAGAGTTTTTCCTGGGGGGTAACCAATGTTTTATAAAAACACAGAAACTGTTCAGGTCATTAAGTTGCAACTTCTGGAGCTGGTTGATGATGTGATTTGTGTCTTCACAAATGCTGCTCACGCCCAAATAGCGCACAGACTGCCATTCAGCACTTACTTTGGTGGGTGGAGCTTGATTGCATTTGCATCATGTCCCCGCCCACCTCGCAGCAGGTAAATGCTCCTCCTACTCTCTTGGGAGCTCGATGGTCTCCCCCTAATTCAAGAGTATCCCGAACATTCTGGGAGATTGAGCAAATATGGAGCAAAACTGCTACAAAATATTAACCCCCCTGGAGCTCTATGGCGGCATTTTATCTGATATCTTTCCCAGAAATTCGACAATATTATATGAGCAACAAAAAGTAGATAATAACAACCGATTACTGCAAGAAAACATATTTGATAGGAAATAAATATAAAGTATCTGTGAGAGGATAACAGTTCTGTATTTAAGTTTTCATTTTTTTGTAACATTTATCTCCTGTTCCGCATTAAAGAACGAGCAGAGAACAGTAGTTTATTGTAGACGGGGTATATACGCTGGAGCCATGTAATAACACCGTCATTATAAATTTACGGAAATCATATGTTTTGTCACCATAGAAACGAAATAATTTCACATTTTATCCCCCGTCTCTTGAATTGAACAGAGAGGAAGATTAAGAACATGAATGGGAATCTCGTGCGGAGAAGAATACGATGGATTAGAGTCGGTGAAATCATTCTATGTGGAATAAGATCTGTCTTCAGTTGAAAGACCTGGAATTAAGTTCATGTGGTTCACCCTGCCAGGTTTGGGGTGGAGGAATGCCGCAATATCTCGTCCCAGATGCAGAATGTTAGAAGTTGGTCCAGGACTGGTAGATAGTGATTTTATCCAGAGCTCGTAAAATAACTTTCACCTGGGATGTAGAAGGAGAAACGCGCACGGTAATTATGTTAATGTTTTGTGTCGTTTCCATTTGATTGGCCGGTCTCCCAGCCTCTAAAGCAAACTCCAAATCTCTAAGGAGGCTGCATATTCATCCTTGTTTATGAGACTCATTTTAAGAAATAACACTACACATTTTGTGAAACTTCCCTGGCAGGTTTACAAAAATAAAAAAAAAAAAAATTGAAAAGCAAACAGGGCTTCCAGCATGGAGTCCGCTCAGCACCAATACAAAAGCCAGAGTCAAGGATTAATGGTGGAATGCATCGAGCGTGGCTAATTATGTGCCTGGGCTATGTCAATTAAGCTGCAATTAAAACAGCATATTTCTGAGCAGGTCGAACAAAACGACAAGAAGCTGCTCTGTTTAGAGATCTGGGATTCGCCAGCGGCCGTCAATAAGGGACATTTTTGTAAATTGGAGTATTTTATTAGACCCAGCGGGAGAAACTTGACGTTTTTCAGAAATGTCCCTATTTATGTGGACAATCAAAACGTCATTTTTAAGACAATTGCTCAGTAGCTGCGGGCTGCACGGCAGATAGAGACTAATCTGCTTCAGGGGAAATAACAGCATTTTCTCTCTTTAAATATTATATTTTACCTATGAACATAATGTGCAGCACTCTACAGTGAGACGATAAACAGACGTTGATTATAGTATTGGATAATAACAAGAGGCAGAGAGAGAGAGAGGGTCCTGCTCACAAGAGCTTACAATCTAACGGAATGAATTGAGTTATGCAACGGGCCGTTTATTTTTGGGTATAGTTATGAATAACACCAAACAATTAAAAGTAAAAATAAAAATGAAAGCTCATCTGCGCTCCCACAGTCCCCCTGTCTGGAGTCTTCTGTGTTGCTGTAATGCATTTTAGAAACTTCTAGAGGACTTGTCATGACCCCTCCCTTATAATTAATTAATTAATATTCACTTACAGCACTCACAATTATGGAGCTCTGACCAGAAACGAGTCTGGGGCATATTTAATAAAGCACGATAGTGCTTTTAACGGGTAATTAAGGTCCCACAGTGCCCTCCGCAAATTTATTAAGGGGGCATCGCAGCAGATATCATGGATACATGACATGATTTTTTTCGGGAACTTGTCATGTTAATGTACAGCTGAAGCTGGCGTACATGAGGAAATCTAATGCTGTCAGCTCTGCTCCGGAGAGCAGAGCTGGACAGCGCATGTGTGGAGGGATCACATGATCCCTCCCTGTCACAGCTCTCTCTCTGCAACTATCGTTGCAGAGACAGAGAGGGGATCTGTGTGCGCATGTCCAGTTCTTGGAACTGGACATGCGCAATTGAAGAGTAAGGAGAAGACCCGGAGACAGCGCTTCCGAAGAGGGGGGTAAGTATGATTTTTTTTTTCACAGAAACAGCAGATTATCGGGACTGCTGTTTCTGTACTCCGGTTTTGATAAATTTGAGAAATGAATCAATACTTATCCGTCCGATAAGGATTGATAACCATTTCTCTATTTCAACGGTAAATAATAAATGTGCCCCTCTATGAGAAGCTGCATTCGAAATCTGCAGAACGAAGGATGAAATGATCACACAATGGGACGAAATTGCTACTTAGAAGTCTAGATATACTGCATGAAGCCAGAACAAGAACTGGGAGCAGGTAGAAGCAGAATGTCACCTTGTACTACAACCTTCTACATATCAGCAGGAGAAACAGTCCAATGATATCAGGGAGCCTTAGAAAAAAAGTTAATATATTTATTTATGTTTCCAACAATCAATAAATTATACCCCCAGGAATTTCCCCCATTTCCCTTCTCTGACACTAGGCTAACACATAAACACACTAATAAAAACACTCAAGATACATAAATCCACATTATTCCAACATGTAGGACGTCTAAGTGCTCAAAGAAGAAGGAAAAATGAGCAACATTCTGGTAACAGAAGATTTAAGTTCCCCTCTTTTTTCACCAATCCTCTCTGTGTTTAGAAATGATCATTTTGCGGATTTTATAGTCTATGAATAACACTGGGACAGTGTGGTGGTCAGTTCATTACACTGTGAGGAGCGCTTGGCATAAGACAAGAAAAGCTCCTCAGGCAAATTCAGAATGAGAATATTTTACAGAAAAGTTTTGAAGATTTGGCTCATCGCTAATCTGATTTTTTGAACGAGACCTTTAAAGGGGACAAAATTTGCTGCAGACGATGATAAAATGAATGGGACGTCTTGTTTTTTTAGAACTGTTTAATAAACCTCAGCTCACTTGGATAACACGAAAAAACAAAGTCGTCATTTCTTTGACAATTTGATAGGCATGGGGGGGAATGTGTAACTCTGTCCAGTTATTCAATGCAGGGGCAAACGCAGGATTTGTAGAGGGGGGTTTCCCCACTATGCCCCCAGTGGGCGTGACCAGCATGCATGGGGGCGTGGCTATAATTTTAGAAAGTGTTTGGCTGCTCTCCAACTATTCCTATCCCTATAATATACATGGGCAATGCTGCGTGCACTACTGTTAGGAGCACGCAGCTCTCTCTTTTTGAGCAGAGCCGTGTTAAGCAGCGCCAGGGTCCAGCCACCTCAATTATACAGTGCCCCAGGCTTGGAGGGGGTTTCCGGGTACAAGAAAAACCCCCTCGGTTTTCCTAAGCAATGAGCAGGGCTTACCGATATGCTGACATTACAGACATCAGCACATTATTCCATAAATGTAGTCTCTTAGTAAGCTGGAGTGTGGAGGAGAGAAGACCAAGTGTGAGGTAGGGAGGGTTCCTGTGTCTCTTGGTTTTAGCAGCTTAGAACTGGTATTGTGGCCAACAAACAAAACTGAATTTTTATTTCTAGAGCTCAGATTATGGAGACACCAATATTAGCCGAATCAATAAAAAAAAATGTTTAATGTACAAAGACATAACAGGAGAGAAGACGGAGATGCATAGTAGACAGACATGGGACAATGGGCAGAAAGAACCCTGGCCTCAGAGCTTACATTCTAAAAAGAGGGGTGGTGAGATATGGTAGAAGCAACTGGTAAGAAATGGAGATGGTGGGCAAAGGAGCAGGTGATGGAGAAGATGGCCAAGAGGTGGTAGGATATGTGAGCATGACAAGATGAGTTTTGAGGAAGCATTGGATGGGTTGTAGATTGGGGGGACAGTTGGGTGAGGTGGGGTAGAGAGTTCCAAAGGTGGGGGGCAGCATGGGAGAAGTTTTGGAGGCTAGATTGGGAGGAGGTAATGAGAGGTCAAGAGTGGATTAGGTCGGAGGCCAAGCGGGGTTGGCTGGTTAGAGGTATCTATTAGTAAACATGGGGTGTCCCTTCTGGAAAATGTCTGGTCACATGAGCATCCGGTTTTTGTCTTTTTAAATAATCTGACCCTTAGAAGTAGGAGATATTGGTTTATGACAAACCAGACTTGTCCTCAGCTTCCTGGTTATAGAATCCAACTACCTGGACAATCACAAGGAACATTAGAGGAGAAAGAGAACATTACTATTCAGATATGAACTGTGAGCTGGCACAGTATTGAGAGATCTATTATTGTAGACAAAATAAATCATTATCCACATTGAATGCACCAGAAGGAAAAAAAAGGGTAGTGATAAACCTGGAGACTGCCCGCTGTACACATAGTTCTCTCCGTCCCACCGGGATATAATACTGCACATATCTTGTGGGCAGCAGAACCATTTACTCAAAATTTTAGATGCAGTTTATTAACACATGTAAAGTTTGTTTTCCTTCCCTTACCTTCCCTCACGCATGAAAAGGAGCTTCACAGTAACACAGAATTGAGACTTTCCTAACGCATCAATGACATGAACCAGTATTTAAGGTCAAACAGAAGTAAGATATGAACTGGAGTGAAAATGTTTAATCAGATAATAATTTTAATTTTGCATATTAGAAACAGTGGAAAGAAAACCAGTCCAATAAAATATTGTCAAAATTATATAAGATTAATGCTATGTTGCTTTAATTCAATCAAATCAGAAACTACTGGTTAAAAAACATTATATCCTATACCAATTATACTCTATAATTAATACTTTATAAAGACATAGGACACTACACCTCCAACGTGACCTGACCAGTGGACATGATCATAATATAATCCTATTACACTATACAGACATAGGACACTGCACCCCCAACATGACCTGACCACTGGACATGATCATAATACAATCCTATTACACTCTATACAGACATAGGACACTACACCCCCAACATGACCTGACCAGTGGACATGATCATAATATAATCCTATTACACTGTATACAGACATAGGACACTACACCTCCAACATGACCTGACCACTGGACATGATCATAATACAATTCTATTACACTATATACAGACATAGGACACTACACCCCCAACAAGACCTGACCACTGGACATGATCATAATACAATTCTATTACACTGTATACAGACATAGAACACTACACCCCAACATGACCTGACCACTGGACATGATCATAATACAATTCTATACACACTATACAGACATAGGACACTACACCCCCAACATGACCTGACCAGTGGACATGATCATAATATAATCCTATTACACTGTATACAGACATAGGACACTACACCCCCAACATGACCTGACCACTGGACATGATCATAATATAATCCTATTACACTGTATACAGACATAGGACACTACACCCCCAACATGACCTGACCACTGGACATGATCATAATACAATCCTATTACACTCTATACAGACATAGGACACTACACCCCCAACATGACCTGACCAGTGGACATGATCATAATATAATCCTATTACACTGTATACAGACATAGGACACTACACCTCCAACATGACCTGACCACTGGACATGATCATAATACAATTCTATTACACTATATACAGACATAGGACACTACACCCCCAACAAGACCTGACCACTGGACATGATCATAATACAATTCTATTACACTGTATACAGACATAGAACACTACACCCCAACATGACCTGACCACTGGACATGATCATAATACAATTCTATACACACTATACAGACATAGGACACTACACCCCCAACATGACCTGACCACTGGACATGATCATAATACAATTCTATTACACACTATACAGACATAGGACACTACACCCCCAACATGACCTGACCACTGGACATGATCATAATACAATTCTATTACACTATATACAGACATAGGACACTACACCCCCAACATGACCTGACCACTGGACATGATCATAATACAGTTCTATTACACTCTATATAGAGATAGGACACTACACCTCCAACATGACCTGACCACTGGACATGATCATAATACAATTCTATTACACACTATACAGACATAGGACACTACACCCCCAACATGACCTGACCACTGGACATGATCATAATACAATTCTATTACACTATATACAGACATAGGACACTACACCCCCAACATGACCTGACCACTGGACATGATCATAATACAATTCTATTACACTATATACAGACATAGGACACTACACCCCCAACATGACCTGACCAGTGGACATGATCATAATACAATTCTATTACACACTATACAGACATAGGACACTACACCCCCAACATGACCTGACCAGTGGACATGATCATAATACAATTCTATTACACTGTATACAGACATAGGACACTACACCTCCAACATGACCTGACCACTGGACATGATCATAATACAATTCTATTACACACTATACAGACATAGGACACTACACCCCCAACATGACCTGACCACTGGACATGATCATAATACAATTCTATTACACTGTATACAGACATAGGACACTACACCTCCAACATGACCTGACCACTGGACATGATCATAATACAATTCTATTACACTGTATACAGACATAGGACACTACACCCCCAACATGACCTGACCAGTGGACATGATCATAATACAATTCTATTACACTGTATACAGACATAGGACACTACACCTCCAACATGACCTGACCACTGGACATGATCATAATACAATTCTATTACACTGTATACAGACATAGGACACTACACCCCCAACATGACCTGACCAGTGGACATGATCATAATACAATTCTATTACACTGTATACAGACATAGGACACTACACCTCCAACATGACCTGACCACTGGACATGATCATAATACAATTCTATTACACACTATACAGACATAGGACACTACACCCCCAACATGACCTGACCACTGGACATGATCATAATACAATTCTATTACACTGTATACAGACATAGGACACTACACCCCCAACATGACCTGACCACTGGACATAATCATAATACAATTCTATTACACACTATACAGACATAGGACACTACACCTCCAACATGACCTGACCACTGGACATGATCATAATACAATTCTATTACACACTATACAGACATAGGACACTACACCCCCAACATGACCTGACCACTGGACATGATCATAATACAATTCTATTACACTGTATACAGACATAGGACACTACACCTCCAACATGACCTGACCAGTGGACATGATCATAATACAATTCTATTACACTATATACAGACATAGGACACTGCACCCCCAACATGTCCTGACCACTGGACATGATCATAATACAATTCTATTACACTGTATACAGACATAGGACACTACATCCCCAACATGACCTGACCACTGGACATGATCATAATACAATTCTATTACACTATATACAGACATAGGACACTACATCCCCAACATGACCTGACCACTGGACATGATCATAATATAATTCTATTACACTGTATACAGACATAGGACACTACACCCCCAACATGACCTGACCACTGGACATGATCATAATATAATTCTATTACACTGTATACAGACATAGGACACTACATCCCCAACATGACCTGACCACTGGACATGATCATAATACAATTCTATTACACTGTATACAGACATAGGACACTGCACCCCCAACATGTCCTGACCACTGGACATGATCATAATACAATTCTATTACACTGTATACAGACATAGGACACTACATCCCCAACATGACCTGACCACTGGACATGATCATAATACAATTCTATTACACTATATACAGACATAGGACACTACATCCCCAACATGACCTGACCACTGGACATGATCATAATACAATTCTATTACACTGTATACAGACATAGGACACTACACCCCCAACATGACCTGACCACTGGACATGATCATAATATAATTCTATTACACTGTATACAGACATAGGACACTACACCCCCAACATGTCCTGACCACTGGACATGACCATAATACAATTCTATAAAATTCTGAGAGACTAAGATAATTAAATGTTAGTGTTACATATAATGTTGTTTCTCAACCAAAGTGAAGCATATATGAATAGCGATATTTATTACTCCTCTTATTATCAGTTGGAGGTATTCACTGACGGTGGACAAGAACAGATTAAAGACAACCTAAGGCTATCAAATCGCTCTTATAATGATATTATTTTATAGATTTACATTACATTTTGTGGATTCACAACAAATATATTGGGAAAACATGAAAAACGGTAACAAAAATCTGGATGTGAAGCATAACACAGCACAGCATTCATACAGTGTTCATTTGTATTTAGCATAAATAATCTCTGCTCTCTGTGCTGTCATCTGATACAGTAATGCAAATAGGAACCAGGGGCATAAACATCCCTGTATTTATCTTTTGATTTGTATCTATATAGATTTGAATACTTAATCGTTTCCTGTCTGATTCTCATGGTAAATGACAGAAGTCAGAATGTAATGATGTCTGTTTAATATATTTATATATTACAAAGCAGTGGGAACAATGCTTGAAGAAATAGATATATAGTGTCATTCATTATTATAATGGTAATCCATAACTGACACTATCTACTAACACTAACACAATTACTACTGCCAAGAGCTTACACTCTAATAGCATGATCAAACCTCATATCTATCTATCTATCTTTCTCTCTATCTAATATCTATCTATCTATCTAACTATCTATCTATCTATCGCTTTCTATCTATAACATATCAGTGCTTTACCAAGTAACACAACTCTGCTACGTTATCCAGTGTCAGTGGCTTTTACATGGCAGTAGTCTCCCAGATATAGAAATATCCTCCTGCCCTCCCTCATACAGTATGTGTGCGCTCTGAAGTGGAGGAGCTCCCCAGGGAATAAATGCAGAAATTGAGTAATTATTTTGTTGATTATCAAGCCTGTGACATTAACGGCCAATAATATCAACTTCAGCGTAAAGAGTTCACAAAGAGGGTCACACAATGGTCAAACAATGTAACAGTAAAATGTCCAACAACCTAACAGTAGAATGTTCAACAACATAACAGTAAAATGTCCAGTGACGTAACAGTAGAATGTCCAGCAATGTAACAGTAGAATGTCTAGCAATGTAACCGTAAAATGTCCAGCAACGTAACAGTAATATGTCCAGCAATATAACCGTATAATGTCAAACATTATAACAGTAAAATGTCCAGTGACGTAACAGTAGAATGTCCAGCAATGTAACAGTAGAATGTCTAGCAACGTAACCGTAAAATGTCCAGCAACGTAACAGTAATATGTCCAGCAATGTAACCGTATAATGTCCAACAATGTAACAGTAAAATGTCCAGCAACCTAACTGTAGAATGTCCAGCAATATAACCGTATAATGTCCAACAATGTAACAGTAAAATGTCCAGCAACCTAACTGTAGAATGTCCAGCAATATAACCATATACTGTCCAACAATGTAACAGTAAAATGTCCAGCAACCTAACTGTAGAATGTCCAGCAATATAACCGTATAATGTCCAACAATGTAACAGTAAAATGTCCAGCAACCTAACTGTAGAATGTCCAGCAATATAACCGTATAATGTCCAACAATGTAACAGTAAAATGTCCAGCAACCTAACTGTAGAATGTCCAAAACTGTTCCCGTAAAATGTCATACAACGTAACAGTAAAATGTCCAGCAACGTAACTGTAGAATGTCCAGTGACATAACAGTAAAATGTCTAGCAAGGTAACAGTAGAATGCTTTACAATGTAACAGTAGAATGTTCAGCAAACATAGAAACCATCATTTTACAGCTGCATCATTTGAGAATATAGCAGAGAAATGCAACAGTCATCCGTGGGTGGTGCTGGGGAAAGTACCTGATATACTGGCTGCACACAGATAATTTGTTGGTTCCAGATAGGACAGTAGAAGCAGCTGATAAACTAGGATGTACTGGAGAATTACTTGGAACACATGGAACTACGGTACTAGTTGCCTAGGGATCATTGATCCCTATGATATATACTTGTGTCCATTCATATCATTCATATTGATTTTAGATAAAAAGCTAATGGAGCTTGAATTATGGACTATAAACCCGATAATTATTCTTCTGCAACTAACTTTCAGCTGCTGAGTGCAAATTAGACAATGAAAGCAAGAATCTGATTGGGCGCAGAGTGTCACCTAAATACAATGTTCCTACATGAACCAGGATGACTTTGTTTTTCATATTTTATCATTGTTTGTTTTTAGTGTTATATGTTTAGTGTTTAGACCATTGCTTAATACATTGTACTTCATTATCTGGCTATAACTTATTTCTGTTTCAGAATCAGCTTTTCTTTTGATATACACTGGTCAGGAGCCAGTTATTACACATGTATCTGTTTACTTGCAATCATTCATAATCACGCACACAGATATAGTTTGTATGTTACTCATGAGGTATTTGACCTCATGTCAAGGAAAATAAAAGAAAATAATTAATGTACATGTGACGCTACAAATCTCCGCATAGAATTCATTCCCATTGATCTAGTAAGAATGATCCTAGTCCAGCAGCAAATAGCCGGACTGATCCATCTCATCCTAAAATGTCCAGAGAGTCATAGTAATGATAATCCCCCGGGAATATGTTAATGTGTGTAATATGCTATTTGCAGGGGAATTAGGATACTGAAAGGTCATTCAGGGTGAGTTGGGAAGTTACATTTATGAAGCGGTACCACGAGAAGCAGCTGGCACCATGTACCCTGCAGACGACCCTCTAGAATGTTTGGCACAGATTAAGCCAGAATAGGATCTTTCAAGATGAAGCAGATCTCACAGAGTGAACTAGAGACGAGTCTGACCCTCTGGCCCGAATACAAGACTGCTAGTAACTGCGCTCAGTCCCAAGTCATAATGTTTCTACAGAGTGACTACTAATAAACGTGACGATAGAGAGAGGGAGAGGGAGCGACTGAGCAAGGTAGAGAGTGGAAAAGAGAGGGGAAGAGACAGAGAGACAGAGCAAGAAAGCGAGAGTGAAAGAGAGATGAAGTGAGAGAGAGGAAGATAGGAGAGAGTGTGTGAGAGAGAGACAGATCAATAAAGAGAGAGAGAGAGATGAAGTGATGGAATGAGAGAGAGAAATGGAGGGAGAGGGAGAGAGGTAGGAAGAGAGGGAGGGAGGGAGAGAGAGATGAAGTGAGGGAGAGGGAAAGAGAGAGGGAGGGAGAGAGAGAAACAGAGATGGAGAGAGAGAGAAAAGGAGAGAACGGAAAAGAGAGAGGGAGAGAGTGGGAGTGAGACAGAGGAATAGAAACATGCAGAAAGAGAAGGGGAGTGGAAGAGAGTGAGAAAGGGAGACAGCGAAAAAGATAGAGGGAGAGAAAGGGAGTTAGAGAGAGAGAGACAGAGAAAGAGAAAGAGGAGAGAGGTAGTTATACAGAGAGAGAGAGGGGGAGCAAGAGAGGGAGACTGAGGGAGGCAAGGAGAAAGGAAGAGAGGAGAGAAGAAGAGCAGGAGGGAGAAAGGAAGAGAGGAGAGAAGAAGAGCAGGAGGGAGAAAGGAAGAGAGGAGAGAAGAAGAGCAGGAGGGAGAAAGGAAGAGAGGAGAGAAGAAGAGCAGGAGGGAGAAAGGAAGAGAGGAGAGAAGAAGAGCAGGAGGGAGAAAGGAAGAGAGGAGAGAAGAAGAGCAGGAGGGAGAAAGGAAGAGAGGAGAGAAGAAGAGCAGGAGAGTTAGAATGAGAGAGTGGGGGAGAGAGATGGAGAGATAGAGAGAGCCATACAGAGATGGAGGGAGAGAGATACAATTGGATGAGGAACAGCAGAAAAAAATAAAAATAAGAAAAACAAATTTCTACACATTTATTCAATTAGTTCCAAAGAGAGACAGTGGGGATGTCTTTACTGCAATGCTTTGTGAGAGATAAAAGGGAAACATTGGTAATTAATGAAAGTCCCAGTTTTTCCGTTCTGTCTATAGATAGCACAGAGGTACTCTGATAATACCCAGTGTTACCCAAATCCTCCAGGATGGAGGATTAAGTTGGAACTACAGTTCATACACCCAATCTCACTTCTACTACCCTGTGTCTCACCCCAATTTACTCTCTGACACCCCCAGAAATTTCTCAAAAACCCCAACCTACATCTCGCACCCTCTTTGCAGCCCAATTCCACTGCCACATCCACGTCCCTCTTCCAAATCTCCCAATTATACTGCAGCCCTGCAAATGTGAGTACATTGTAAATTAGCATAATAGTAATATAAATAATCATTCATGTTGGCAGAGACTTACTATCAGCTCCTAAAAATGCCGTAGCTTGGTATCCAGCTGTCCTGCATCTCCGGTCAGTAAAACATTTACTGTATATTCAATGAAATTAGTTGTCCCGGTAATTAAGTGTCAGTTTGTGTCAGGCTGGTTGTGGAAAAATGTTCTGTACAATATCAGGAATATCTGAATAAATGCAATTTCTGCAGGGAAACCAAAGTTATTTCTTGTCTGTCCTGAGTGATACGGACACAGCAGATGAAAGTGGAGGTGTTACATAAACACCACTGACCAAATAGATGGAAAAAAGAGAAATTAAAACCTGTCTAAAAAAAACCTGCTATTAGTTCTGTGGTGAATCTAACTCACAAGAAGGACTAACACTGCAGCTATCTCAGGCTAACATCAGGGAAGACATGGAGCCGGCAGTTCATGCTTGGCTGACACCAGCAGAATATAGTACATTTAAGAAATGTGATTTCCTAGTACTCAAAGCTAGAATTTCATCCCTGTTTTTAGAGACTTAGTGGCCAATTCACTGACAGCAGCATAGTTCCTATGAAAGATAAAACCGCAGATACACAGTGTTCATGGTTCTCAATCTGTTCTTGTTCCATCAGAGGTGAAGTGATTTTTTTTTTTTAGGGGCATCTTGTGGCCTCTCAGGAAGTGCCTACGACTGAAAGTGGGCACAGCTGGTCAGATTGGGGGTGGGGTGTGGACGGGTCACCACCTGGTTTGGTAGATACGGGCCCATTCTGCCCACCACTACCCCCCCCCCCCCCCCAACAACTATAATACTGATACTTCTCAGTCTCATTGGTTAATAAACAACTCGGGGAACTGAAGCGACACGTGGGCAGCACCGTGGCACAGTGGCTAGCTTTTCTGCCTCACAGCGCTACGTGTCATGAGCAGGGCCGGATTAAAGGAATGAGGCCCCTGGGCTAATGGGGCCCCCATTCCCCCATGAGCCCCCCCCTGTGAGCCACCCGCCACCCCCCACCCCAAGCGCTTACCTCTGTCTGTTGTCCTGTCACTGTAGTCCTTCCATGGTGTGCTGTAAGCTCCTTACTGAGGAGATCTTGTGAGAGTGAGACTCATGAGATCTCCTCAGGAAGGAGACTACTGAGCGCTGCAGAATGACTACAGTGGCAAGCTCAACAGCATTGATTGGCTGGGGGCACCCCTGCCCCCGCACCAATTATTAATGCCTCTGTGCACTGTCAAGGGCCCCCTGGATGCCCGAGGGCCCTGGGCTGTAGCCCAGTTAGACCTTGGGTTAATCCGGCCCTGGTCATGAGTTTGAGTCCCATCCACAACCCAATCTGTGTGGGTTTCCTCTCACGCTCCAAAAACATACAGGCAGGTTAATTAACTGCTACCAAAATAACCTTAGTGTATATGTTTATTTAATTTAGACTGTAAACTCCAACGGTACTGAGATGAATGACAAATAGTCTCTGTACAGCGCTGCGGAATTGATGGCGCTATAGAAATAGATGATGCCATTATTTCATTTTAACTGTGCCGTACAGCACCTTAGTTTGAACCAGACACACCAGGCCCTATTCAAGGCATGTATACTGAGCGCAATGTGTGTTTGTTTCAGAACGCATGTAAATCGGGTCTGTGTAAATCTGAATACTAGAAGGAGCGGATCTGAAGATACGTCTGCTGATGAATACGGGTCTAGGTCCGCTCTGCTCTAACAGACATCACACTGCAGGATATGTCCAATACATATGTGGAATGTAAATTCTCAAAAGAACATACAGAAAAAAAAATATTGAATTAAGGTCACCTGGTAATAATATAAGCATTAAGGACTAAAAATGTTTAAAAAATGTTTTATTTTTTTTAAATTTCGGAGGACGTTATTAATGTCTACTGTACATAAAAACACATTTTTACAACTGCTCCTGGTGGCAGACACATGTTCTAGCTGTATACACAGCAGTCATCATTAGCAAGCGGCACTTAGACCAGCTCTGGTGCAAGTGAAACGGCTGAAAATCAAGTAGCTGAGAGATGTCCAGAGTTTGGATCAGATGCAGATCGAGTTTGGCCCTTACTGTACATTGACTGTGGCCAAAACGCCCCTTCGCATTTGAAGATGAATTGAACGTCTCTGCGTTCTGTGGCGTATTGTGCCGTTCTCGGCATGCGCAGAGTGATTTTGCGACGATACGCACAAAATCGCCATTTATGTTCCCGGAAGAATGGGACCCGCTGCGCACATGATACACAAAGAAATCTATTATTTTATTCCCATTGTTATTCAAGGAACGTTTCCTGTATGAGTTACATTTATGCTGCTGTGGAGATAGGCACCATCTGGCATCAGTCACTGCAGACTATCTACTAGGTCAGAGGTAGCCTCTGACTGGCAGGGCATGCTGGTACTTGTAGTCCTACAGCAGCTGAAGCAGTTACCTAAGTCTGCTCTAGGATGTACAGCACAGTTTGAATCTTTGATGATTTTGTATAGTTTATGCACTAGTGAGCTAGAGACAGACGACAGGACTGTGTGACCAGAATACAGGAAGCTTCTACGTCATCTAATTCATCACTAATAGCATTTGGCAGGTTTGAAACAGTAACGTTCATATAAAATCCAATGTAGCATGATGAGGTTCAATAAACTGCTATACAAATTAATAAAAACATTATACTAATAATAATAATAATAATAATAATATCTTCACATGTAATATATTTTTATGCCTCACACAGATCAATGTGTATTACTTTTCAAAACAAAGGGTAAGCAAAATATTTTGAACAGCTAAAAAAACAGAAATGCCTACTGAGAGTCTAGAACTGTGATATAACATCCCTCCAAAAATACATAAAATAACACAATCTTCATATTTCATCGTGTCTATTATTTGCCTAACAAACTTTTATTTGTATTTTGTTTATTAGTTGTTCTTGCAGGAAATGAATTGGATTTGATACAAAACCTTTGAGAAGTGTCTGAGGATTACAGATTGTGCCGGTATAATGTATCCGTCCGTCCGTGTTGCAAACTGACTGCCGGGAAAATCACAGTATTCTGCATAAATCACCTCTCTCATAAGAACCACACAGGAGAGGATAAGACGGAGCTTTACATAAATCCCGTACGGTGGGTTCGGAGACACTGGGGTGCAAAACCTAGATAACATTTTCTGTGCAAGAAAGTTTGAAGATACGGACGGATTAAGTGCGGATCTATTTCTTCATGCTGGGAATAAGATTTAAGTTCAGGAACTTTGCAAATGTCACTGAACAAACGTCTTCGCAACTGGAGGGAAACTGTAAAAAGTCCTTTCATAGGAAATGTTCAATAACTTATGAATAGCTGCAGAAATATACTGTACAGATGGACCAACTGGTGACATCTTCTGACCAGGGCCATCTTTTCCATTGGGCACGATGGGCAGCTGCCCGGGGGCCCCATGGGCAAGGGGGCCCCATAGGCACGGCTCTTAATGAGAATAAATAATCCTGCAAAAGAAAAAAACCTGCAAAAGAAACCTTCAAAGGTCACTGAGCAAGTACATCTATCTATCTCTATATATCTATATCTATAAAATAGTGAAAGGAAAAAGGGCGCTTCTTTAAATTAATGAAATGTGTACAAGTGTATAAAATCATTTGAAACGGCAGCCAAGGACAAATAGGACCAATGTGCAAGTGCAAATAAAAGAAAAATGTTGTCCGGCGCTCAGAAACAAACAGAATTTAAAAATCACTGTGTCAGCATAAACATAAAGGAGAATTTTGTGCACAATATAGCTATATTGGGGTTAAGCTCACCTGCCGGACGTCAAGGCATCTCCTGTAGGTGAGTCCCTAAGCTAGTGATACAAATTTACATTCAGGGTGTTCCATTTAAAACCTTCCCCTGAACCTCCATCTTATAAAGCCTGCAGCACCTTTGTAGGGAGTGGTGCACAAAATTCTCCTTTATGTTTATGCTGACACAGTGATTTTTAAATTCTGTTTGTTTCTGAGCACCGGACAACATTTTTCTTTTATTTGCACTTGCACATTGGTCCTATTTGTCCTTGGCTGCCGTTTCAAATGATTTTATACACTTGTACACATTTCATTAATTTAAAGAAGCGCCCTTTTTCCTTTCACTATTTTCTAGTTTTTTGGGAGTTGACCACTCCCTACAAAGGTGCTGCAGGCTTTATAAGATGGAGGTTCAGGGGAAGGTTTTAAATGGAACACCCTGAATGTAAATTTGTATCACTAGCTTAGGGACTCACCTACAGGAGATGCCTTGACGTCCGGCAGGTGAGCTTAACCCCAATATAGCTATATTGTGCACAAAATTCTCCTTTATGTTTATGCTGACACAGTGATTTTTAAATTCTGTTTGTTTCTGAGCGCCGGACAACATATCTATATCTATATCTATATCTATATCTGTATCTGTATATATCTATATATCTATATCTAGGGGCCCCGGTGCACTGCTTTGCCCGGGGGCCCATAATGTTGTTAAGATGGCCCTGCTTCTGACGTTATATAAACCAATCATATCACAGACAAACAGACATTATAAGGGGGAATTCAATTCCCCCCGAATATGCGCGGCGTTAAAACTATTAACGTTATTACGGTAGTTTTAACCCGGATTTTTGATCGCAGCTCACTGAGCTGCGAGCAAAAAGCCGGCATTGAAGCTACCGTAATAATGGTAATAAACAATGGTAAAAAGACAGTTTTGGGTTTTTTTCATACCTGTTTCTGATTGGCTACTAGAGCTATCTTGTCATTCAGAACATAAGAGGAGGAATCAATAAGTTATGAATTAGGGGGACAATCATTATTTATTAAGGGGCTAAATTAATAATTGACTTATGCAGCAAATGTTATTTTTCATTATAAGGGGAACAATATATTATTATATTATGGAGGTTCTGTGTACTGCATACTTTTTAAATCTGTACCTCGGGAGAACGGAGTGCAGATCATGTGACAGAGGGTAGGAGGGGGCGTGATGACGTCATTGAATCACTATAGCCCCGCCCCTACCATAAAATACAAAAAATCACGGTATTGAATAGCGGGAGGAGGGGCTTAATGACACAATTAAGCCTCGCCTCCCGCTATTCAAAGCTGGGAATTTCGGCATTTTACAGGGTCCGGGAGGTTTGCCTACTCTTCCGGGAGTCCAGGAGGACTCCCTGAAATTCGGGAGCCTCCCGGAAATTCCTGGAGAGTAGGGAAGTATGATGTAGTGCCACGTGTGTGCATCATAAATAATTATAGCCCACATTAGCAACCAAATAGTATTGTCCAGTTAATATAATTATATTGCCCCATAATATAATAATATTGCCCCCTTAGTATAATGAAAAATAAAATTTGCCCCATAAGCTAATTATGAATTAATGTCAGTTTTGTATAACAGTGGTATTCATCTGGTTTACTGGCGGTCAGGTTTTAAAACCGCCGTATAAAACACAGAATTGACCTTTAGTAAATCTAGCCCATTGTGTGATATGTCGTAACACCAGATAGGCCCATTTCTTCAATTAAATATTTTAATTATCGAGGAGGTGAATTATATCCGCATTTAATAGGAACATTTCCGCAGAATAGGTCATAGCATTTCGCTTGTTCGTTACTGATGGCACCATGACTAAATCTAACGCAATACTTCCTATATTTGTATGAAGTTAAACAACTAGAAGACAGATGTTATTCCCGCTGCTAACTGAAGGATCACATAACGACAGCTGCAATTTGTAAGACAACTCGTGAAGTTCCTGTATCCTATCAGCGTCGGCTTCTTACAAGTCTCTATTGCGGAGTACGACGTCCTTTATAAGTTTTATAACTCTCTCAACCTGTCACTTCTCCTGTGAGGGACACAGGAAATCACCGGCAATAAGGAGAACATAGCAAAACTCTGATTCTTGAGCCTGAGCGAATAGATTTTCTTTTTATCCTCCAAAGAGCCAGGAAAGTCAGCTCAAGTTTGGGGACATTAATTCTCTTCTACAAATGAGTTTTGGCAGGTGCCCCGGAGCTAGGGAATATTTCTTCAGCTATCCAGAGGCTCTTGCAGCTCGTAGCTCCCTGCCACAATGGGTTATCACTGAAATCATCTACGAAATGTTATATTTATTCCCTTAGAACAGGTTGTAGCACTGGCTTTACAGAAAGTGGGCGGCTCCCTTCTCTATACGCAGTTTAAGGGGTGGTACACAAGGGCGCTGAAAACCAACATCTGGTAGAAACGCGGACAGGACCTCGCACCTTGACCTCGCTTCTAACGTCTGAAACGCGTTCGTTAGCTCATCTAAAAACTTTACTGCAGCAGAGTGCAAGAAATTCACTAGGAACTAGTTCCTGCAGAATCAATAGCTGATTACTAATGTATACAATGTATATTACCGTACATACCGCGCGGATAGCCAAGTCCTACTTTACCATGGGGCTCTGCGATTTCGTGTTACACCTCTGAGCAACAGGTAGATTTTAAAGGTCACTTGTCACCAATACATGCTGAAGCTGCTATATTAATGAGAATGGCCCTGAGTCATTAAGGAAAGTAAAGCAAAAAAAAAATAAATGAGTAACTTTGCACCTTGGCAAAACCATGTTGCATTGGAGGGGAGGTAAATTAAAAATGTGGGGACAGGTTTATAGTTGGGGTAGGGCATGTCCTAGATCAACTTTCGGTGTACAAATAAACTATCAAGTATTTGTGTGCTACATGAAAAAACAGTCAGTATTTAACTTATGTGTAGTATAAAAAACTAATTTGCACCCCTTGCATTGTAACATGGTTTTGTCCAGGAGAAAACTTACTCATTTTTTTGCCTTACTTTCCTTAATGAATCAGGACCAATGAGTCAATTTACCACTGAATATATCATTTGTTTTCCTTTTCACCTCATTCCTTTTTACAAATATTGGTTTTCTAATGTCAGTGTTTTTAACCTATAACTTCTTCTTTCTATTATCCTAAAAACTAACTAATAAGCTACATGATTATGATGTTATTTCTTCCCTTTCAGAATTTTGTTGGTTTTTAAAGACATTTAAAAGTCAGTTTAATCCCTGTCTCTGTACTCCATGATCCCGGATAATAGGAGATTGTGATGTTTTCCACAATATCCTACAGCTGGTTGCAGACAATAAACAATTTTAGATCTGAGAATCTGTTAAAAATAACATCAGAGGAGACAGCGGATAATGACACTGAGATGACAGACACATTACATTCCATTGATTCCTATATAAAACCTTCATTATAAGACCATTTAAACTCATCTCCGGGCTCTATGCTCCCGTTCTCTATCGCTGTATTAGACAGAATGAAGGTTTGAGGTGACATAAAAATGCTTTCACCGGAGACTGAATTCAATTTGGACCTTACAGAGTCCCTCAGATGGGACTCTGGCGACGGTGTCTCTTTAGACTATTGAGTTAATGGCGTTTCTGCCGAAACATGGTACAATTATCCGATGTAGGGGCGGAAGTCCTGGGCAGAACTAATTGGTAGCACTTTGGTTAATGTTGTTCCTTGGACTTGTTGGGGCATTTGGGGCAATTCCAGTAGGGGAGGGGGGGGGGGGGGGGTGTTGGCATCTCCACCTGGCCCTCTTGTTTCCACGCATGTGCTACGGACACCCTGGTAGTTGTATTTCCTTCTAATTGACCCCTACTGTGTATCTGTGGTATGCAAAATAGATTGTAAGCTCCATGGAGCAGGGACTGATGTGCAGGATTAAAGTTCTACGATTGCAGACCGTTAAAATAGTAAGAAAATCTGACTGTTATTCTATTGTTTTTAAACCTGTTCAAAATAACTAATACAATAAAATACTAAAATATAAATAATAAATACATAAAGTAACACAAATACATTTTAAAAGAAATATATTTATAACAAATGAATCAGCGTTTTTGGAAATCAGTGAACTGAGAAATAAAGTTATTGGTCCATCTAAATCTCCTGATGTAGCTGTGTCTTCACACACATTAATGTCCTACATACAGACTGCGGTCAGTGGGTACAAGCTACACAAACACTGATAGTACAACATCGTGACTATGATCAGCTAAGGATCAGTATCGCAGACAGTATCACACAGCAATAAATGTCCATGAGATTCTGGTCCAGCGTTAAACGTCCCCCTAAGGAGATTAAAGGGTTATATAGATCTATGTTCTATATATTAAGTATCTCACTGTTTACATACAAGAGCTAAGACCATAAATAAACCATTGATTTATTATTGTCGTTCAGTTTATTGGGAGATATTATAACAAGCCTGATTCTCTGTATAAATATCTGTAATTATGATAGACAGGAGGGTATATCCTACATCCAATCGCAGAGTGAAGGGTTACTGGGACTTGGCATACGACACAGGAGAAGAGGTACTGTGCCTATACACATACTGAGAATTGCATCCAGCATACGACACAGGAGAAGAGGTACTGTGCATATACAGATACTGAGAATTGCATCCAGCATACGACACAGGAGAAGAGGTACTGTGCCTATACAGATACTGAGAATTACATCCAGCATACAACACAGGAGAAGAGGTACTGTGCCTATACAGATACAATAATTACATCCAGCATATGACACAGGAGAAGAGGTACTGTGCCTATACAGATACTGAGAATTACATCCAGCATACGACACAGGAGAAGAGGTACTGTCCCTACACAGATACTGAGAATTGCATCCAGCATACGACACAGGAGAAGAGGTACTGTGCCTATACAGATACTGAGAATTGCATCCAGCATACGACACAGGAGAAGAGGTACTGTGCCTATACAGTTACTGAGAATTGCATCCAGCATACGACACAGGAGAAGAGGTACTGTGCCTATACAGATATTGAGAATTACATCCAGTATACAACACAGGAGAAGAGGTTCTGTGCCTATACAGATACTGAGATTTGCATCCAGCATGTGACACAGGATACAAGGTACTGTGCTTATACAGATACTGAGAAATACATCCAGCATACGACACAGGAGAAGAGGTTCTGTGCCTATACAGATACTAAGAATTACATCCAGCATACGACACAGGAGAAGAGGTACTGTGCCTATACAGATACTGAGAATTACATCCAGCATATGACACAGAATACAAGGTACTGTGCCTATACAGATACAAGAATTGCATCCAACATATGACACAGGAGAAGAGGTACTGTGCCTATACGGGTATTGAGAATTGCATCCAGCATATGACTAAGCAGAAGAGTTACAGTGTCTATACGGGCACTGAGAATTGCATCCAGTACATGTTAATTTCATCTCTGCACATATCAGATAAGCACAGGTACTGAGCATGACATCCAAAGGAGTTGTACTGTGCACATGGTCTGTCTTAAAAATCAAGGAAAATATCAATGACAACAATGTAATATCCTGTAAACTAGGACTGCATCACAACACAACACAAGAGATTAAGAGTAATAACTGTACATTCTTCGCCTGAGGACATCGTACACATCATTCTATACGTTACTTTACATTTTACCTACTGGGGAATTGTTTAATTTCCGGTGTCCTCACAGAAGTGCACATTGTGAGCCTTTGACACTTCGTATCATACGTTGTTCAGTTTGTTAAATATTCTACATTACTGTTACACAGTAGTTTGTGTCAGTATGGTTTATATGGTTTAAGCTACAACATACATATTGTGGTAAATTATTACGTCTTCCAACATTGTAGAATCCAATTATTTACACTTTAACAGCAAGAAAATGTATATTTTCTGACAAACCTAAATAGCTACGTGATATGCCTATAAATACAGCCTTGTTTACCATAGGAGGTGATTGATACCAGCATACATTAGCTCTTAGTTATTGTCCGGAAACGGCGCCCTCTAGAGGCACAACTGTTTCCAGGGCAATAGAACTGGTGCCCCCATCATAAAAGAACACCTAATTAGTAAATAATAATTTTGGTATTGTGCTGGTACTACATAACTCCAGGAAAAACGTCCGCCTCTCCCCGGTGCTCCTTCGATCAGCCATTAATCTTCCCGAGGGATCATTGTCGTGCCGACAATATTGATTTGGTTGCTCATAATCTTGTAAAACCAAATGACTTTGTTTGTTTGTTTGATACACAATCAATGCAGGTTGTCTAATTCATCAAGATTAGTACAAATCCAAAAGCCTGATGTGTTTAAAATATTTCATGCAACAAGCAGAATTTACTGCATTAAGTCTTCAGAGAGACATGTAACAACCAGACTCTTTTCTTACCCTCCTCCAAATATTCCCACTGTTTATAAATATACAGGAGAGGGATCTAGATATTATCTGTGCTGAATCAACAACAATTTATCAAGGGCTGTGCTCTATAGACCTGTTACGCTTTCAGCCTTACGAAGGATATTTAGATTAGGATTGCTCTAAGGATTTCAATGATGGGCTTCATATGACAGGGGCAGTAATATGATGGGAGGAGGGGAATGGAGGAAGCAGGAAGCCACAGGCTGAGAGTTATATAGTGGAAGGAGCAGGGTCCTCTAGCAGCACAGAGTATATCAGTGATGTGTTAGCGAGGACAGGGCTGCATGTGACAGGGGCAGTGACATGATGTGAGGAGGGGAATGGAGTCAGCAGGAAGCCACAGGCTGAGAGTTATATAGTGGAAGGAGCAGGGTCCACAGCAGCACAGAGTATATCAGGAGATGAGTGATGTGTTAGTGAGGACAGGGCTGCATGTGACAGGGGCAGTGACATGATGTGAGGAGGGGAATGGAGGCAGCAGGAAGCCACAGGCTGAGAGTTATATAGTGGAAGGAGCAGCGTCCTCAGCAGTACAGAGTATATCAGGAGATGAGTGATGTGTTAGTGAGGACAGGGCTGCATGTGACAGGGGCAGTGACATGATGTGAGGAGGGGAATGGAGGCAGCAGGAAGCCACAGGCTGAGAGTTATATAGTGGAAGGAGCAGCGTCCTCAGCAGTACAGAGTATATCAGGAGATGAGTGATGTGTTAGTGAGGACAGGGCTGCATGTGACAGGGGCAGTGACATGATGTGAGGAGGGGAATGGAGGCAGCATGAAGCCACAGACTGAGAGTTATATAGTGGGAGGAGTAGGGTCCCCAGCAGCACAGAGTAGTGATATGAGACTCCAGTCACACTGATGCAGGAACATTGTGATGTTAGTGCATCTCTACCAAACAAAGTTAACACATTCAGCTTGTTTTAAACTGTCTCCTCTACAGTTCTGGCTACCCCTCCTTAATGCCAGTGACATCCAAATACAACTTAGAGGATAAAAATAAGCACAAAAATAAAGATGCACCTACCACTGTAACTTATATGTTAAGATAACTCAAAAATGTCAAACTGGTTTGGAAATTGTTTGAGATTTACCAGTTCCATGGCCCTAATTGCCAATTCACCCAAGTTTGAATTTGTGATTTGAATTTTGCTGCTCAAGTTCGCCGTTTGCAACTGATGTTATTAGATCTCCCTTTAGGTTCCCCATTCATCCTTGAGGTTTGTTGTTCACACGAAAATTTGTGTTTTTAAACATATTTCTTTCTAAACACCCTCAGATTTCAACTGCAATTGGAGTTTTCGGCGATCCACAGGCTGCTCTTATATCAAATAAAATCTCTCTCAATCTGTAAACACATTGTACAAGTGGACAGATTTTGCCGTCGTGTCCACTAATTCCATCCTGCTTACAATGCAATTAGTGGGTTAAAGACCATTTCCCAATGAGTTGGCAATTTTGTATTTTGTTTTTTACTTTCAACCGCATGAGCCTATTTTTGACTCTTTTTTTCGGTCCACAAGACGTACGATGCCCTCATTATCCGCAGCCGAGGTTTCGTTGTATGAATAAACTATGTGGTATGGCAATGGGCTCCAGATGTCTCCAACCACAGCCGGTGGGGGGCCCTTATAGAAAGGGATGGTTTCTCTTTCTTAAAAATAAACAGTGGAATCATTCAAAGTGTTCGCTACACCGCAGAATGCCGGCCCCACAGCTCGTGGGAGCCCGGAAAAACAACATGTTCGGGGGACCCCAAAAATTGAGCATCTTTTACACGAAACACAGCGAGCTGATTGGTCAGCTTATTTCACATTTTTATTAGCCGAAACATGATGTAGAATAATGTTGAGAACATGCATGTATATCTCCATGTGTAGTGCCTGTCATTTGCATGTCCTGGACACTTTACTAAAACAATTTAGCAAGATGATAAATGTAGTAGGTGAACTGTTAAGTCTTACTCTGTTTATTCGGATGTTGCTCACTGCATGCTGCCATATATATATATTGTTTAACCCTTGAGGCTATTTTATTATATGTGAAATCATCATCAGAGGAACAACATCATTTCCATTGTTAGGGGCATAACGCACATCATTATATATAAATATACAAAGGATGTCAGTCCTGGGAGAGGAATAATCACATGTCACTGTCAAACGTTTTACTATATTACAGATTATTTCTTATAAATCCATAAATATAAGATCTACAAGAGGTATCAGAAATTCATCATTTTATCCCCAGGGACGTTCCCCTGAAGAGAGCTGTCATTATTCCTGGATTCCTTCCAATACAGCGGGGCTCCCGCCCCTGGACAATTTCTGCCGTCATTCAGATAGAGCCGATTGTGCAGTCTGTGTCGGCTGCCAGTTCACACTGCTCTGACCTATAATTTGCGCCCTACAACTGGGCAAAGCTGTGTATGTAAAAGATATACCCAGTGGCTGCAAGAGTAATGGTAATCAATTACTGTCATTATAGGGGCATAATGGAGACAGGACACTGTGGGGCTGATTCTTTAAGGAATATAAGTCCATTTATGGGGTATATTTTGTGTTTTATCACTCTGCGCATGCCCAAAAACACACGCCAAAGAGCGTAACTACATGCAATTCATGTTGGCACGTAAATGCCACTTCAGACTGTCTACAATGTGAAGGGCGGAACATGGAGGGGACTGAGTGTATGCATGTAGTCAATGTACAGTAAGGATGTGCCAAGCTGGAGCGCACCCAGCAGTGTCTGGTTCAAGCTTTGGGCATCTCTCAGGTATGTGATTTTCAGCCGTATCACCTGCACCAGCTACAGGTCAGGTGTAAGTGCTGATTACTAGTGATGACGGCTGTGTACACAGCTAGAACATGTGTTTGTAATCAGGAGCAACTGTAACAATGTATTTTATATACAGTAGACATTAATTATATACTGATAAAGTTATTTCTTGCAAAAAAAAATAAATTATAAAAATAAATATATTGTTTAATGATTTTCATTAATGACGGTATTATTAACTGGTATTAACTGGTATTTTTTTCTGTGCATTCTGCTGCAACATTATATTCCACATATGTTGTATAAGTACCCGCAGTGTGTTGTGTCTGTCTCAAAGTTACAAGTGCCGTGTATGCAAAGCGGACCGAGACCCGTAATAGTAAAAATAATATTAATAATAATAATAAGAAGAATAACATATATTCCCAATTTAAAAATTGGAAAGATTTATATTATCCTCAATCCACCTATACATTCCCATTCCTGGTGAAACCACACCTACTTTTCTAGTAGGCCACACCTCATTTGACCTTCAAAAATGGGACTGTCCTGTAAAAAGTGGGACTGTAAAGAGGTATGTAATATTATTAATAATAATAATAATAATAATAATAATAATAATAACAAATAAATAAATAATATATGACACCCCAGGCGTATCCCATTGCACTGAATACCTCTATTTCCCAGAAGGTTTTACCTTCCCTTTCTTTTAAAAACTTCCCTTTCGTTCAGTATCGTATGTGAGGGATAATCCATTGTACAAAGAGTCTGTATTTCTATGAATATCTAACACATGTAGGCGATGATCTATTATTTGCTTAGACAGAATGAAGGTAAATACCCTCTACAGGCTCCAATGAGACAGCGCCCCCTAGGGTCCAGGATCAGAGTGGACTCTTGTAGATTAATACAAAGTATCTCGCAGACTCATCCCATTAAGGTAACAGTAGTGACCCTGTATAAATGGACTTTCTGTGTATATATCACATAGACTAATAATAAGTAATATTCATAGGACAATACTAGAAGTGTTTTATATGAGTTTAATTTGTTTTGTTTTTTTATTTAATATCTTTACTACTTGATCTTTCCCAGCTCCCTGGAGGAGGCGTGAGCGTTGGACTGAGAGGCGTTTGGGGGTTGAGGTGTTTAGGGCACCCTGGAGAAGGACTGAGTGTTAGACTGAGAGGAGTTTGGGAGTTGGGGGGGGGGGGGGAGTTTAGGGCACTCTCGTCCATTCCCAGGGAGGCTTTGAGTTTAACATGTCCTTTCTTCAAACTAAAGTTACATTTTTGGTTTGGTTTCTACTATAAAAATGATTACTTCTAAAGACTTCACCATCCAATAATGTCCCTGAAATATAAAGAGGCGGAATCCTGAAAGAATAACCATTAAAAACAGGGGGACCCTTAGGGGCAGGGCTTCCAGTTACCCCAAAAGTTCTATACTTGAATCACGACAGTTCTGTGGTTTAGAAGGAGGAATCTCCTTCTCCTGTCTGCATTAAAACAACTGTAAAATGTGTCTGCAGGTTGAGATCCATTTTTGTGGGGGTTTTAGTGAACTTTGGCTTCAACAAAATGGTCACCGTGATTGTTCTCATGTTTGGCGCTAGTGTTTCCGTGACTTTAGAGAAAATGAAAATGCAAAAAAATTAAGTTACTTATGATAATCATTATCATAAGTAAGAGAGTGACGTGGGAGATTAGTGTATTACTTTACAAGGTATTATATTATATCATTTTGGTAAGATGGTCAAAAATAACTTATTTAAAGAAAATGAATATTAATGTGGCCTTTTTAATGTACTGCCTACTTTATGCCTCATCTCTATATGGGACATATATTATTACTCTTATACATTGTATTGTTCTATTTTTATTTTTACTGCAATAAGTGTTTTTTTATCCTGAAACCAAGTATTTGGTAACGCTTTGCTAGGAATCCTGCATTTGTCCTGGTAACAGCCTTATTTGCTATAAGTGCAGGGGGGGGGGGTGTTTCATTTATAAACAAAGGCTTTGGGCAGCCCTTTAAATCGCACGTGTCCCATCCAGATGCTCATGTTTCCTTGCTCATCACACAATCTTTCTACCTGATACTAATAATGTGCAGATTATTAATAACAAAATCCAATCCTGTCCTAAACAATTTGCTGCTTTGTGTCTAATTGTAATATTTGCTCAGATTGTTGGAAGATGCAACATATTATCCTGCTCCAGTCAGACTCCATTGATCAGCATTCATTACATCAAGATACAATGTATCACTGGGATTAAAATGTGAAAGCTTTATTGTATTAAAAGCAATTACAGGATGTTGACAGTGAATAATTTATCAGATAAAAAGACAAATGATCATTTGCCGTCTCCGCCATCACAGAAAAGGTTTAAACAGAACAATAACTACGAGGGAGGAGAACAATCGCTAAATGAGGAGCGAGCGCTACATCTGTCATGTTATTATAGGGTGATTATCTCCAGATCATCTATTCACTCACCCACACAGCCCTGTGTGTCTGTAATTAGTGATAGCAACAACATACAACACGTGTGAGCCTCACATGAACTCATACATCATATTACACTAAATTATAAAAACTAAAATAGATAGATAGATAGATAGATAGATAGATAGATATGACAAAGATAGATAGATAGATATATAGATAGATAGATATGACAAAGATAGATAGATAGATAGATAGATAGATATGACAAAGATAGATAGATAGATAGATAGATATATAGATAGATAGATATGACAAAGATAGATAGATAGATAGATAGATAGATAGATAGATAGATAGATAGATAGATAGATAGATAAGAGATAGATAGATAGACAGATATGACAAAGATAGATAGATAGATATGACAAATATAGATAGATAGATAGATAGATAGATAGATAGATAGATAGATAGATAGATATGAGATAGATAGATAGATAGATAGATAGATAGATAGATAGATATGACAAAGATAGATAGATAGATAGATAGATAGATAGATAGATATGAGATAGATAGATATGACAAAGATAGATAGATAGATAGATAGATAGATAGATAGATAGATAGATAGATAGATAGATATGACAAATATAGATAGATAGATAGATAGATAGATAGATAGATAGATATGAGATAGATAGATAGATAGATAGATAGATAGATAGATAGATAGATATGACAAAGATAGATAGATAGATAGATAGATAGATAGATAGATAGATAGATAGATAGATAGAGATAGATAGATATGACAAAGATAGATAGATAGACAGACAGACAGACAGATAGACAGACAGACAGACAGATAGATAGATAGATAGATAGATAGATAGACAGACAGACAGACAGACAGACAGACAGATAGAGAGATAGATAGATAGATAGACAGACAGACAGACAGACAGACAGATAGATAGATCAAATGCTTAATGTCTGTATGTATAGAATTTATAATCTCACTTATTTTTAAGAGGTCGGGGTTATATGAGGAGAATAATACTGAGATAGAGTAATACAATTACTGTGTCTATGTACTGGGGAGAAGCCCCCGTACATATTATGCTGCACTAGAAGAAAAATACATCCAGGGCTTTTTACAAGGTTAGCAAAAGTAAATAATGTCTTTCCGTAGTCACCCTGGTCTGGAGGAAACAGCCCTCTATGTAATTGGCCATAACCAGCGCTCACCTTAATTAAATGTACTGGAGCAAATATTTGCATGCAGCAGCCCTGACACAGACCTCGCTTTTATTGACGTGCTCCAGAACTATGAAGTATATTATTTGCAATTAGCGGGTTTAAAATTGGCTAAAAATTGATATGGCTTCAGGAAGTATAATAGAGGCTATTTATCATTCAGGAGCACAGTTTGTACATGTAGACCAAGAGTCTGGCGACAGCTACAACCTGTATTCACTGTGCAAAGATTATAAATACTGTATATATAGGTGGACGTATGCTTCCTATGTCTGGTATCTTTGCTGGTCGGCTTTTGTACGTCTATTTTTAATGAATCTATTTTAATTTATAACAACCAGGGCTGGTTCTGTACATTTGTGACTCATTGAACCTACATTTCTGTGCATCATCGGAGGAACGTAAGTATTAGCCGGACAACAGATAGAACAGACCCTGGATCGAGGTCAGGCAATTGTTTTATTTACACAGCAAACTGACGGTAAACAGATGATTTGTGAATCTTATACTTAATGAGCAAATGGAAGGTAGAGAGGAAATTGTATTATTATTATTATTATTATTATTATTATTAAATTTATGTTTCATTTATAAGGCACCACAAGGGTTATGAGGTTTAGAACATACAACAAAATGACAAAATTATCAATATATGCACCCCCTCAAGAGGGTGTCCTTGCACCACTTTAGAAATTTTAAATGTTGGGCGGTATGCAGTATATCAATAATATCTATATAATCAGTGCGTTCTGATGTCATCACCTCAGTGTCCAATAGGAAATCATGTGTTTGACAAGGAATAACCATCAGGCTTTAGACTTTGAGACCATGGGGGCCGGCCGGTAAGGTTTGGTAAAGGACGAGACTCCCATCTCTGACGGAAAATCACCCAACGTACATTGACTAAAAATAATCGAGAAGTAAACTTTCCGCCCGAGCTGCTTGGACCACAACTGTATGTCAGAGTGTTGTGTGGCCCCCATACATGGGACCTGCTGTGTAGCCCCCGTATATGGGACCTGCTGTGTAGCCCCCGTATATGGGACCTGCTGTGTGGCCCCCGTATATGGGACCTGCTGTGTGGCCCCCATACATGGGACCTGCTGTGTAGCCCCCGTATATGGGACCTGCTGTGTGGCCCCCATACATGGGACCTGCTGTGTAGCCCCCGTATATGGGACCTGCTGTGTGGCCCCCATACATGGGACCTGCTGTGTAGCCCCCGTATATGGGACCTGCTGTGTGGCCCCCGTATATGGGACCTGCTGTGTGGCCCCCATACATGGGACCTGCTGTGTAGCCCCCGTATATGGGACCTGCTGTGTGGCCCCCGTATATGGGACCTGCTGTGTGGCCCCCATACATGGGACCTACTGTGTAGCCCCCGTATATGGGACCTGCTGTGTAGCCCCCATATATGGGACCTGCTGTGTGGCCCCCATATATGGGACCTGCTGTGTGGCCCCCATATATGGGACCTGCCGTGTAGCCCCCATATATCGTAGATGCCGTGTGGCCCCCATATATGGGACCTGCTGTGTGGCCCCCATATATGGGACCTGCTGTGTGGCCCCCATATATAGAACCTGCTGTGTGGCCCCCGTATATGGGACCTGCTGTGTAGCCCCATATATGGGACCTGCTGTGTAGCCCCATATATGGGACCTGCTGTGTGGCCCCCATATATGGGACCTGCTGTGTGGCCCAATATATGGGACCTGCTGTGTGGCCCCCGTATATGGGACCTGCTGTGTAGCCCCATATATGGGACCTGCTGTGTAGCCCCATATATGGGACCTGCTGTGTGGCCCCATATATGGGACCTGCTGTGTGGCCCCCATATATGGGACCTGCTGTGTGGCCCCCATATATGGGACCTGCTGTGTGGCCCCATATATGGGACTTGTTGTGTGGCCCCATATATGGGACCTGCTGTGTGGCCCCCATATATGGGACCTGCTGTGTGGCCCCATATATGGGACCTGCTGTGTGGCCCCCATATATGGGACCTGCTGTGTGGCCCCCGTATATGGGACCTGCTGTGTGGCCCCCATATATGGGACTGTATGAGAAGCGCGGTACAATAAGGTACATGTGGTCCTATATCCTGGCATCCTCACATTTACTATGAACATAAATGACCACGCCCAGGGGTTTATCTGCTGTCAAACCTGTGCTTATTTACCCCCAAGAGTCCTGGTTTTTACAAGATAGTCCCAATTATTGGGATCCAATAGGTTACCTGTGCCTCCCAACATTTATAAAGGAAAATCAGTATAAAATAAACCAAACCTTAATTTGCCTGAATGCCGCCCCAAACACACCCACTTTCCACCCAATCAAGACCACATTTGGGATAAGCCCCACCCACCTCAGTGCAACCATCCACCTCCCCACCACTCTTTTTAAAGTCCGCCAATCGGGACTGTTGGGGGGTTTGCCTCAGGGCCCTCTTAACAACATTATGGGCCCCCCGGGCAAAGCAGCGCACCAGGGCCCGTATATATATATATATATATAAATATATATATATCACTTTTTTTATGCACTGGTCAGCCATCAGCGTCCCTTGAAATAATTAAAAAAAAAACAAACCTTAACTTACCTCTTAATCAGCTTATTCTCCAATGCGATCCTCTTCACTTTTCTTCCGAGTCACTGCTGCTGCCTGCTGACTAAAGTTGTTTTTGCACGGGGGACTCCTCCGTTCTGCGCTCCGCAATGGATGTCAGGCAGGCATGATGACATCACACCCGACATGCACTGCGAGCGCTGCATGGAGGAGGAGACCAGGGAGGGAGCCGGATCGCCAGCTGACCGCAAGGTAAGTATTTTTTTTTTTTTTGCAGGATTTATTTTTAGCGCTGCCTCTGATGGGCCCCCTGGCTCGCAGGGCCCCTGGGCACCTGACCATTGTGCCCAATGGAAGAGACAGCCCTGGTTTGCCTGTAGTACTGTACTGTTACTTAGAGATATTCTGAAACAGGGGATTATACTCAGGTTACAGAACTATGGAAGTGGCACTGTGCCCTGTGTATGGTTTAAAATAGAACTAAATATTTTGTTAGGTTGATGAGGAAGAGAAACCTTCCTTTCCTGTAAAGCCTGAACAGCTCTGGATATTCAGGAGAAAAATCAAAAGTTGTTCACTGCATGCTGTCGAGTGCTAGAATATTTGTGTAAAAGTGTCACATCCATCGTCACTGAACAGAAATGTTTTTGACAAATGTTTGGATGTTAGAGAAAGTGGATCCTGTATAGATTGCAGAAACACTCTGATGATTATAAGTGGCCACTTATAAAAAAAATTGAAAATCTGGTACATTTCTCTCTTTCTTGTGACATTTACAATCTATCTACAAACACTTCAGTCTCAGATAGCCGAGGCTACAGCGTGACACGTCCGTCCACGCTGCAGCTTATGAGAATCACTTATCTAGGAAGCAAAATTCCCTCAGTGCCGGAGTAAATCCCAAGACATTACATCAGCGTTTCAAACCTCGCTCCTCAAAATGGACTATTCACAGCTTCACCACAAGAGTCACACTTTTAAGAACTATCTCTAAAAATGTTACAGGACACAGTAAAATCCATTTCCACCTTTTTTCTCTGCAAAACATCAAACGTCCTTCGGGAAATTTCAAGTAAAAAATAGATTTCAGCCGATGATTTAATGCATTAACCCCTTGTTAGTAAACATCTCCTAACGCCAAACCTATGTGCAATATATATACATCTACTAACACCAAACCTATGTGCAATATATATACATCTACTAACACCAAACCTATGTGCTATATATATACATCTACTAACACCAAACCTATGTGCAATATATATACATCTACTAACACCAAACCTATGTGCAATATATATACATCTACTAACACCAAACCTATGTGCAATATATATACATCTACTAACATTCTAAATAATCATTACATCCATTATTACCACATTGATGTTTGATTTAATTACCTCTTGTGCAGCTAATCTGAATATAAATGTAACATTATTAGTATATAAGTATAGTTTAGTATATAAATGTAACGTTACTGAGAAAGTGATAACGGTGCCGGGTTCTGTAATAGCTGCCAGTTGTCCTTCTCTGAAGAGCTGACACTCATACAGTAGATTTATCTCCTCTATTATACACAATCCTGCTTCAGATGGAAGCACAGGTTTCTGGAGCGTTGTACTGTATACATAAACGTAATCAATGAGGAAGGAACTAGAGGCTACTGCTAGGTGAACCTAGGCGATGGCCTAAGGCGTCAGATTGTAGGGGGGCACTCTTTCCATGTGGTTTTTCATTGTGATCATTAAGGTCTCCATTCTATCGGTTTTCACTCCTGTTTTTAATACACACTTGCTAAATATAATATACATTTTGGCCCCGAACCAGCTGCAAAATGATGCATGCGTGTCATTACGGGGCCAAAAATGACATGATTTAACAAGCCCCACCCCCTCAACCCATACCCTCTCCAGAAACTACCGAAGGGGCACTTCCAAATGTTGGCAAGTATGGTGTTGTTATGTGAGAGGCAGTGAGCGGGGGCAGGTGTTCTGTGCTTCAGAAGTGCTGGACACCCCAAGGGGGACATGAACACGCCCATATTAGCATGGCCACGCCCTTTCCCATACGTGCATCCTGTCCCAATTCTAAAATCCTAAAAGCTGTAGGGTATGCTCATGCCCTTAGTCAATGTTCAATTTTATAACCAATACTATTCTGATTAAGAAATTCTACAATATTTGTTTACTTTGCGCTTATAGCTGGATCATTATTAGAATGCGCTTATTAATGGATCATTATTAGAATGCGCTTATTGATGGATCATTATTAGAATGTGCCTATTGCTGGATCATCAGTAGAGTGCGCTTATAGCTGGGTCATTATTAGAGTGCGCTTATAGCGGGCCATTATTAAAGCGTGCTTATAGCTGGGTCATCATTAGAGTGCGCTTATAGCTGGAACATTATTAGAGTGCGCTTATAGCGGGATCATTATTAGAGTGCACTTATAGCTGGGTCATTATTAGAGTGCGCTTATGCTTCAAAAAGCCAAAAGGGTCTTTCCCTATAATATATAAAAGTAAAAGTAACAATATCCCTATTTTTTATGTCTATAAAGACGTCGGGCAATACTGTCATCCTGCTTCATGATCTTGCAGAAAAATAAACTGAATACTTTAGTATTAGAATAAACATTTTCTTAGACCAATATCCAGCTAAAGAGCTGAAGTATTGCTATCAATAAACCATCACTATGATAATAATGCAACATTAAAATACTACAATACCTACTATAATATCCTGGTAGAAATCACTGAGCAATACGACTTAAGATGAATTAATTGGGGGGAACAAGCCCCTATGATAACAATTCGGTTCAGGTAATTCATACAATATATTCTACAAATATTCAAGCTGTTTAATTAGATCTGTTTGTTTGACAGACTAGACCAATGTGAACACAAGAATCTCTTGTAGAAATTGCAGCGATTACGTTATATCCCCAGAGGTGGGAACTGTAATCCGTCTATTTTCATTGAAAGGACGAGAGACGTGTTTGTCGACAGGAGGAAAGGAAAATATTATGAGAGGAAACTGCCCCCAGAACGACCGAGATAAAATCAGAAGCTCATTCCGTAAGTCCCTCGCATCTCGCTCTGCAGGAGGATGCTGGGAAAACAGAACCGTCAATAACAATGATTTGCTAGTTAACGCGTTAATCACGAATGCACCAAAGTGGCGCTTTTCTTGCTTAAAAAGAAAAGATCTTAAAAATGGAATAACAAACATTATGAAGAATTTTCCAATTTTCAAACTATGTCAAAGAAATATTTTGTTTCCATATTGTGAAAGAATATGTCGGCGTTAACATTTGTCTGTTTTTAAAACTCTTCTGAAAACACTGTTTGTAAAGCTTCATTTTACACATAAGGGGCCTGATAGGACACGTATACTGAGCGCAAGGTGCGTTTGTTTTAAAACACACGTAAATGGGGTACACGTACGCCGGAATTCAATCAAGAGCGGACGTGAAGATTTGTGCAGTGAAGATGCGCACGATACGTCTAATACATACGTGGGATATAAAACAAAGAAAAGATATTCAGCGCTAATAGACAGTAAAGATAGAATAATCTGTATATAATACTATGTCCATCTTTAATAGCCTATTCTACCTTTACTGTCTGTTAGTGCTGAATATATTTTCTATTTTTTGTACCTCATACAAGTTTGGATCACCTGGTATATATATTTCAGCAGCTCTGACAGGACATATAACTATTTCTGGCTCAGTGCGCATATCAATTGTTCTATTTTAAGTAATGTGGAATATAAAGTCACAAACGAATGCACAGGAGAAAAAAAAAACTATTCAATTAATTTCACCTTTTTTATAATATGGTCATTAAGGATTAAAAAAAACAAACAAACATTGTTTTACCCCATGAAATAAATTTATTAGGATGTTATTAATGTCTACTGGACATAAAATATTTTTTTTTTATTTCAAACACATGTTGTAGCTGTATACACAGCTGTCATCATTAGTAATCGGCACTTACACCTGACCTGCAGCTGGTGCAAGTGATACGGCTGAAAATCACGTACCTGAGAGATGCTCAAATTGAATTGGACACTGCTGTGTGCGCTCGAGCTTGGCACGTCCTTACTGTACACTGACTATGGGCAAACACCCCTTCCTTGTCCTGTACCCTCCCTGAGATTTTAGGCTGTAGTAACGGTCCTTTGCCCTTAAAGATGAACTGAACGTGGCTGCATTCTGTGACGTATGTTCTACGCATGTACAGAGCGATTTTGTGGATTGCACGATCAATACCGCCGTTTACATCCATTGATAAATCAGGCCCAAGGATCACAAAAAAAGTGCTTATTCTGGCAATCATTGTACATATTTTGACAGTTTATAAACATTTACAAATGGAAACCTTTAATTGTTAAATTTTAAATTTGTTTTGGCTGTTTTCTCTTAACTGCAACATTAGTCAATTTTCACCATAAAGTTTCTCCATAAATGTTACCATTGTAAAGAGAGAGGAGTTTACCGTTAATTACCGAAAAAGCAAACAGATTTGTTCTCTATCCACTATTCATTAGGAACTACAAAGGTATTCCAACCATTCTAATCACAGAGCAGTTGTAGCCAACCAAATCAGCAGGAATTTGGGTGAATTTTGCTTTAAATAGTCCTTATATCATCTTGTACAGATAAGAAATTCATACATTTCACACCTGATTTCGCAAAACTATGCTGTCATTTAGATTTGTAATATTAAAAAAAAAACTATTGTTCAGGTGACTACTGACAATAACCAAATCTAAACAACCAAATTGTTCAGAAATCTAATTGGTCATACTTAAAGTTCTTCACCTTTTTCTGACAGCTGACACCCCCTTTACTTCTTAAAAAATATGTTAATATTTGTATATCAGGAAAACATCAATTATTTGCAAAATACTTTTACCTACATGTTTACTAATGCTAAGTGAGGTCACTGCCATCTCACACCAATCTTTTTGGACACTAATTACTTATATGATTTACAAATCTAGATGTCAAATTTTTTTTTCTATTAAGAATCTATCTTAATGACTCACACCCCCAGAAACATTGTCTTGTACTCCCAGAAATGCCTTAACCAGGGGAGGGCTGGCAAATACTAGCCCGAGGTGTGAAACGTGGATCAGCAGAATATTAGGAACATTTTAAAGGCAAAAAATAAAGTTGGCCCAGTGACCCAGCCAAGGTAGCCCACTATAGGACCAACCCGCGGAGGGGGGGGGGGGGATGCCCCCTGCCCCTTAGCCCAGCTTGCCCCTGGCTATAACGCATGCCCAGAAAAATTGTCACGCACCCCTGTTTAGGGACCACTGCTTTAAACAATGAAGCTGTTTTGTAATCAGTTTAATCAAATTAAAACCAATCAGTTTAATATGGCAAATTATAATGGTTTGGTAATGAAATCACCAAACAAATGGATGGATGATCGGCCCAGTTAAGTTCCTATAAGTACATTTCTATATGTTCGGCTGACCGTGCGATGCTACGGCTCGCTAACCGTGACTCCTGATGAAAGCCAAATGCACGGGTAACACCGACCACATTGTTACAAAATACAAACACGTGATTTTGAATATGGAATAATTGCTTCATTACGTTGTATGTTTCTGAGATCTACAGAACTGATCTAACGTTACAGTATCTCAGCCACAGACGTCGTTCTTTTATTCCAGTTTACTGTCGGATATAAAGATACTTTTTAAAACAAGGACAATGTCTTTATTTATTAGATGCAGGAAATGTCTTGGTACAAATGCAGTGTTATTAGACGGAAGGACGGAGGTTAATCTTCCTCTTACTCTGAGGATGAAACATGTGGGTTGCATTAAAGACATTTCTCTTTGGGACTATAAAATTCATGAATGCAAATTGTAATATAATGTCACCAAGAGGTCTGGTTTTGTTACCTTCCAATTAGTTCCTCTGCATTTACATAATATGATAATACCTTACTAGAGCTATTGTAAGGAATGGAAGAGCGGGATAATGATCGTGTTCTCGGAGAGCCTCAGTATTATAAAACTACGACTACATATATTTCTTCTGCACCTCACTGCAAGCTACTGTCTCTGTTATCAGCCGTCTCAGCCTCCCAGAGCCTCACAGGAAGTTAGGTGTGCACAGGATAAAATCCTCCCAATAATCACACCTCTCTTTTCAGATATGACTCTGATACATTTACATATATAGTTTTGTGAATTGTATGAATAGGTCTTGGGAACACATCAGCTTGTACATTAGGGTTATTTGTGGAGATAAAACATCTTTCAACATATCACTCTTTTGTTTTTATCAAGCAAATATTTAACAGCAAATGAACAATGTTTTGACACAATATACTGAATGTATTTCATACTTGCCAACTCTCCCAGACATTCGGGTCAGTCTCCCAGACTCCCGGGAGAGCTGGCAAATCTGCCGCATCCCACAATTGCGGGGCTAAAATGACGCGAATCGTGTCATTTTGACTCCGCCCCCAGCGACAAACCGACATATTTGTCGAGGGAACGGGGCAAAATGACGCCATTCACAGTGCCCCACCCTCTAGACACGCCCCTCTCCCAGATACAACTTGCCAAAAGTAGGCAAGTATGATGTATTTATGTTTCTGGAACCTACATAAAAGGTTATAATATTTATTGTAAAATGTGTTTACTAGAGAGCCCATAAGTTTGATATTGTTACAATGTATATAGGTGTATATGTGTATGCGATATCTGTGTGGGGTTGGGGGTAGGTATCAGCTGGATCTTCATACCCACATTATGTATAAATAGGACATAAACATAATAATATATTCACAATGGAGCTGGTCTCTGGTATTCCAGCCTGAGACAGGCTAAGTGTAGACACATAATTTGCACTAACGTAGAGACTCTTCCACTGTTGTTAGGTTCATCAGTGTGTGTCTGGGCTTTCTTGTCAGTATTCACTATAAAGTCTGCTTCATGGAAACAATGAGAAGAGTTAGGGAGGTTTCTAAGATCCTCTTTAGGGCCAAAAACAAACCACGGATTAGCAAGCATCCAGACCTCTGGGAAATGCTATTGGAATGGGAGTTTGGGGTTAAAATGCGACGTAGCCCCAAAAAGGGACATAACAGTCTGTCTGGGGTGGAATTATATCCAAGCTATAAAAGGATACAAAGGACGTTAGGGTGAAAGGTGAAGTTATACGGCTCCCAGACTAATGAATTCCATTGTAGTGATGCCTATATATCATTGTGTAATCTTTGTTGTACAGTATATTTACTTTGCTCAGACATTAGTTAGAACAATGGAGATATGTGGTGGAGATAATAACTCTGCTGATGGTTTTCGGCTGCACAGAAGTCTACGACCTCATCCCCAGCACCTGCGCTGCACCCAATTCCTCTCCCGCTGATTCACTCCCCAATAAATATTAATGATGTTTACAAAACGGAAACTCTCCAGCTCCCAAACTCCAGCCACAGCTAATTAAATGATCCAGGACTGGTGGTTTCACAAGTGTTTCGGGGTCTTTAAAGTTTTGGAAAAAAACGATTCTGCCTTTTAAATTGTTTTCAAGTTTAATTAAATGGATTAACTTAGATCCAGAGTATGCAATGAATTCCTCAATACTAACTAGCGTTGGATTCAGCGAATGGAACCTAAGAATTCAGTAACACTTTAATTTCATTGTCAACGTGGATGATCTCTGACTGGATAATGTTTCCATTAATACCATACTGAGGATCACATGACTGACACGTCTACATAATAGGAATCAGCGCTTAAATTCAGGGCAGGGGGACACCGGACCCCGATTGGCCACTTAGATGGTAAAGAAAACAAAAGGTCTAAATGACGATTTCAGCTACAAGTACAATACACTCTGCTACAGTATATGTTTCCTCACCTCTTGTTTCTATCCATTTTCCTTTAGATTGCAAGCTCTTTGAGCAAGGTTCTCGTTCCGATTGACTTTTTCGATAACTGTTGTATTCATTCTATTGTTGCATTGTGACATTCATTCAATTAGTTCTATGATAACTGGTGATTTTATTGATCTTGATCATTGTTAGTCATTATATTGTATATACCTTTCCACAACACTATATTTATGGCGATCAAAGTATTTTTGCTACATTTATTTATTCATTGACAAAGACGTACGTTCTGAAACATCCATCGGACCATCCGTTATACTGAGAGTAAAGTATCCGGAACAGTCAAGTGAAAGTCTGGCTGTTCCTCAGTATAATACCTTATTAAACATGTAATGTAAATCAATGATCAGATATTCCTTCAATACTTGGTTTGCTGTTGGTGAATTTACTGCCATAGAAAGACTGTATATCAAATGGGAAATCCATCTTCATTGAATTCTATTGGCCAGGCAGATCTGAGATGTAGATTCAGCTGTACCCAATATGCAGAGCTGATCTGTTGGCGTACCCATGGGCAGGGGGCATAAAGTTAAGTCTGTCGATAAAGTTCTATAAGATTGGTCTGCCCCTTTAATTCCCTGTTTCCCAGAGACAGCCGGTATCCGTCTCTCCCATCTATTATAGGATTCAGCATGGCGTCAGCCGCAGTCTATCGTCTATCTCTGTTTATGCAGGGCGACAGGAAGTTGTTCAGTAAAGAAGCGACACAGAGGAAGCTTCATGGGAATGAATTGTCAGTTCTGCTAACTTCTGGGATAAGTTCTCCGTACCATAAAGACAGGGTTAGCCAAGGGACAGAGGGTTAGTGATGTTTATTGAGAGGACATTTGGGAAGTCACAAGGAGTCTCTACTCATCGCCTCTACTCATTATCACAGAGTTCCTGCTCGGTTCAGTGATATGAAGACCGGTTACCTCACTCTCCCTCCTGGGGGGACCTCATTGTGGAAGCAGATAAGGAGCCCCCAGTTCTGTGAATACGTCTAATTCCCTCTGTAAATAAACAACGGCTATGAGAAAGTGTGATCGAGGGATGGTAAAAACTGCTTTCTGATAAGAAGATACCACGAGTCACTCTCAGGCTGTAACATTATGGCCCTTTATGAATTAAAACCACTCTGTAAATTTTATAATTGTTCTGTATACCAGGCTTATCTGTAGTTCAACCCCATTAGTAAATCTAATATATATAAGAATCAATAGTTGGGGGGAACAGGAGATACCAGACGAGACCTGAGTGATGTGAGAGGCTCTGGTAGACTCAAAGTGGCCCAACACACACAATGATTTCTAATCAATAAAACAGTAAGAAAAATAAAACTCATTCCTGTATTTACAGAATTTATTTCATGTAATGATTTGAGAACCTTTGGACTACAGAAAAATTGGGAGGAGTCCACCCCGCCTAACTTTCTTACCTGGGGAATTAAAATGGAGAACCAGCACACATAGAAGTCCCATTGGGAGTTTGGCTACATCATAGTTGGGGCAAACTATCGCCTCCCAGGGGCTTATCCAGCATTTATGAAGCTCTGGGCCACCCCTTCCCTCCACTAAAAACACCCCTTAAATTCTGCATGCACCTGCTGCTGGTACGTGCTGAATTGAAGGGGCACCGGTCAACAAAGTCATACCACCCAACTCCCAGGACTAAGGTCATGACCACAGATGGCGGGGCGGTCTGCTGGTATAGGCAGCATGTGATTGGAACAAATATTTCCTTCAGATATTATGTTTGTAGGGCTCAGAAACCCATTTAAGAATGGAATAAAACAACATTTTTCTGAGTCGCGAGGACAGATATCAGCAGAGTTTCCGAGAGCCTCTGTGTATTGGAAATCTCTAAAGAGGAATCTGCCAAGGATCATATTATTACAGCAACATTTCATCATCTAAGATTATTGTTTCACTCTTTAACTATGATCAGAATTTAAGACATGATCATGAAGGATAACTCATGGTGTACAGAGGATAGAACGCGCTGCGTATCTGCACGCTTTCTAGGCGTATGTAAAATGGAGGCATAACACAAGTTGTTGGACATTTCTAAAAAAGAGCACAAAGGAAAAAGGATCAACCAATTAAATTCAATCTGTCATTTTTACAGGTTAAGGAATGAAAGCAAATATCTGATTGGCTTCTATGGGAAACATCTAATTTTCCTTTGAACCATTTTTCATCAATGTCACTTGTGGTTACGCGGGGCTTTCTAAAGCTCTGCTGGCGGTTTCACATGTTGCAGTATAGATGTGTTTTAGGATGTTTTATTAATACATTTTTCATTTATTTACTATACTGATAATGTCAGAAATATATATAAAACTGCATTTTCTTTCCCAATTTTATCTCGTGTTTTGGAATCGCACATAAAATCACATCTTCAATCCGCATGATTCGAAACCGACACAATTTTTTCAAATGGCCGGTAAACTGTTGCTATATACGAAGCTGCAGTTTGCAAAATCTCATATCAAGAAAAAAAACCTTTTAGTTCATAATGGGGACCCTTGACATTAATTAGGAGCCCAACAACCATAATCCACACTTGCGACGGTTTTAGTCTAATTATGTCGGTAATTACAGCAGGGACGACACTTTCATACCCTGTATTTCATACTAATCGTGTTCATGGGAAGAAAACTATTTTGAGAGAAATATGTCAGAGTTGCTATTTAAGACTCAACCACAGAATTCCTGCTCCGACTACAAACTGGGAGCGCAGAGCCGTCGTGTTTTCTTTCCAACCGATAATTAAAGACAGGAGAGTCGCTAAGCCCTGTTAAGGTAGTCTGGGGAGCCGTGAAACACAATACCAGGAAAGTCTGAAGCGAGGTGTTTCGGGATATGGTAATTAAAGACTGTGAGATGGGAACGGTTAAACATAATAAGAAGTGGAATGTAATTTATAGGATTTTATCAGTCATCCACCGTGTACGTTATTTATACACGTAGCTTATATCTCATATAGGGGCCTTTTTACGAAGCCCTAAGCCATACGGAAACTGCTTTTTCCTCCTGGTTTAGGAATTTTTAAGTAAAATGTTCACTTAAGAAAAGCCTAACACAGGAGCTTGACCCCGATGGCTAACGGTATCGGAAGATGGCGCTAGCCATTCAATGCTACGGGGAGAGCATCGCATTAGAGAGATCTTTGGATCCCGCTTCGGCAGAGTTGCTGTTCTTCCTTGCGCTCTTTACTGCAAATGGCAGCTGAGCGTGCGAGACCCCAGGCAAAGTAAAGACACCAGGACAGAACCCAGAATCTTCATTAAAAAAAAAGTAATCGCCAGGACCACCCCCTATCAAACGCGTTGTCCCGACATGACTACTTATAAAATTTAAAGCTCATCTGTCATCGTTGCGATCACAGATGATATTTATCGGGCCTCGTAGACCCAGAAATATATTGTAACAGCCAAAATCCACGCAGGTTGTCATTTACCAACTGCACTTGGTGCGCACCACAATTCACTTTGGTTCTGTGCCGTTGCGTCCAGATGCTCCACCCTGCACATAACAAGGTATTGGGAGTAACCTCCGCAATCTAGAAGTGCATCTAGGTATATATAGAGACAGAATAATCTGACGCGGTGCAAAAATGTCAAAGCCACCTCAATAGTCCAACACCCTATCGCTTTAGAACAGGCTTGTCCAACCTGCGGCCCTCCAGATGTTGTGAAACTACAAGTCCCAGCATGCCCTTCCAGCTATCAACTGGTTGTCTACCAGCAAAGCATGCTGGAGCTTGTAGTTTCACAACAACTGGAGGGCCGCAGGTTGGACAGGCCTGCTTTAGAACCTTTGCTTTAAAAAAACAATGATATCTCCGCAGCGGTCCTTCTACCGCCATCGCCATCTTAGAATGACAATAACAGAGGCGCACTGCAGGAAACGGCTTTATTATTAAAATATATGGGGAGAAAAAAATTAACCTATATCTCATATTTTTTTACCTATTCATTTTTTTGTGCGTTGGTTCTCTGCTTGTACCGCTGCTGTCCTGGTGAAACAGGCATCAGTAGAGCCCCCAACTTAGGGTACCGCCGGCGATGGATGGCAATAATCCCCACCGGCCCAGAGGGCTTTGATAGGGAGAAGGCTTAAATCCAGTAAAAATACAAGTTTTCACCACATTAAGTGCTTCTCCCTAAGATAAACAGACACCCAGATGTGTCCAGAAGGCAGAACGGCCCTCGAGAACCTCAAAATGAGAGGAACTCAATGGTTCATATAAAAATATATTTCAAAAGACTCTGTAAGGGTATACATTTGTTATTATTTAAATGTACTATTTTAGATTTTTTTTTAAATGTATTAGTCGTTCAATTATATCATTTTAAACAAAAAGTCTGCAATTTCACGTTTCAAACTGTTTCGTTGTGATGCTCACAAACAAATTCAATGGTCAGGAAACTCTGATATTTGTAGGGACAGCAAAGAAAGTTTCACCCGTCTTTGTGATTACGTCTAAGAAAACAGAACAAAACAATGACTTGAGATCTCTCTGTAAATTTAGACAGTTGTTTAACTTCCCTGCTGACTGACGAGAGTTTCGTGTTCCTGGGAGATTTCTGACACATAATTAACTGAGATGAATGAGGTTCATCTAGTTTCTATTACTACGATCAATATCAACGTCAGTAAGGTCGCTGCATCCAAAGACACAATAGTCTTATACCAGTGAAATGACTTGGAGTGCCCATTGTTATCTCTGCAGAGAATGCAATCCCATCGAAACGTGTGACAAATTGGCACCTGACATAGAAAACGCTCCGGAGATACGTCTCCTTCTATCGTCCATGCAGCATCTAAAATGATATTAAAACCACGTTGTGAAAACCACAGAGCATTGAAATGTTTTTTTATTTCAGTAAATAGATTTACTCGAGGGGGATATTTCTTTCAGCCGTCTGATTGTCATGGCGAAGAGAAGCTTGAGATGGGGATGACTGCTTAGCCACAGATCCTGATTAAAACCCATTGGGACCCTAGGCGAGATAGTGGTTTGGGCCCCCTTTTATCTACCTTATCAAAAGACATACATAAAAATAATTAGAGTCAACAGGGTCCCTCAAAATAAACTATAGTTTATCCGGTCAGGGTAATCCAGGCCCTGTCATCTCCGCTGAGCCCTGGACGAGAGCCTTGGTTGCCTAGTTGGTGATCTGGGCTTGCTCACCAGACTGACAAGAATTTGAGGCCGCCTTTTGTGAGTTCTAAGTGGAGAGCGACTTGACGTTTTTTGGACGCTCTGCCGCACTCCTGAATTATAACCCTGATATCTCTCCACCACAGCCGAATCGTGATAGAAAGCTATTCTGACTATGTTTAAATTAGTTTTTCCCCAAAAGTAACACAGACTCAATCTAAAAACAGTGTTTTGTTTGTTAGAGAAAGAATAAAATAAGATCAGCATTTTATTCATCTACACGCGTCAGGTATAATAGTAAACTAACGGAAACCTAGGGGGGCCTTTATCATAGGGTGCACCGCGGGGGGCCTTTATCATAGGGTGCACCGCGGGGGGCCTTTATCATGGGGTACACCGTGGGGGGCTGTTATCATGGGGTGCACCATGGGGAGCTGTTATCATGGGGTGCACCACGGGGGGCTGTTATCATGGGGTGCACCGTGGGGGGCCTTTATCATGGGGTGCACCGTGGGGGGCTGTTATCATGGGGTGCACCGTGGGGGGCTGTTATCATGGGGTGCACCACGGGGGGCCTTTATCATAGGGTGCACCACGGGGGGCTGTTATCATGGGGTGCACCGCGGGGGGCCTTTATCATAGGGTGCACCACGGGGGGCCTTTATTATGGGGTGCACCATGGGGGGCTGTTATCATGGGGTGCACCGTGGGGGGCCTTTATTATGGGGTGCACCGCGGGGAGCTGTTATCATGGGGTGCACCGCGGGGGGCTGTTATCATGGGGTGCACCGCGGGGGGCTGTTTGCTGCTTCGACTAACCCTATGATCAATACATGGAGGTAACGCTTTATTCTCCTGAAAAAAACAATAAACATCTAGGGGCACATTTATCATTCATCGGCAAAAATGAGAAATAGTTATCAATCCTTATCGCATGGATAAGGATTGAACTATTTCTCAAATTTTTTAAAAACGGATCACAGAAACAGCACTTCCGAAAAACTGCTGTTTCTGTGATAAAAAAAATCCCCCCTCTTCGGGACGCGCTGTCTCAGGATCTCCTCCAGGTGTTCTTCGTTCCGCTTCATTCATTAATTGCGCATGTGCATTTTGAAGAACTGCACATGCGCACAAAGATCCCCTCTCTCTCTGCAACTATCATTGCAGAGAGCGAGCGGTGAGT